>NC_034409.1:52629847-52711124 GCF_002078875.1 Numida meleagris | reverse complement strand
AAAAAAAAAAAAAAAAAAAAAGAGGATTATTTCGTCACATGGTAACGCAGCCAAATCCAAGCTGCCAAAACTACAACACGCACACAAAATACTGTGATCAAACAAACAAACAAAAAAATAATAGAAAAAAAACCACATGACCAGAACTGAGGCTGCTCCTGCGGGAGGCCTGATTTCTGCAAGGAATCCACCCCTTGGGGAAGCAACGAGCCCCTCCACCAGCGGAGAACTGGGAGTCTGGCAAACGATTTGTCATTGACCCACTCCAGGAAAAAAAAAGGGGAGGGAATATGAAATGGCATTTTGCTGACTGCCAGCCAAATGAACGCTGGGGTGGACAGCTTCAGACACCAGCAGTCTCTTGGTGAATCAGGCAAGGATTTTGGCTTGCCGAGAGGCGCAGCCCGGTACCCAGGGGACAATCACTGCCAGTGCTTCCCAACTTGGGGTCGGCAGTGGGGACAGGACCCGGATGCCCGCAGCCACGTGGGGCTGCCCTCGATGCACACTGGGGAGGGATGGGGGGCATCCTGCCGAGTCCTGCTAGAGAAACACGTACCAGGGAAAAGCCCTGAGCCTGCTTGAGTAGGGCCCCATTTCACACGCTGGCCATCAGCCTCCTGCTCGCCTTGGGGACCGGAGTTCTTGTTGCAGAAGAGAGGTTTGACTGAGGTTTGAGGGCAGAGAGGGCAACCAGTAAAGTGGGGTGGAGGGAAGGGGCTCATCAGACATTAACATCACCGAAAATAGTGTTTTATGCAACCAAGAATCAAGTCTCACTGGTGTATACTACAAAATGTCGGACATCTTCCAAGAGCATGACAAAAGAAAGACACAAAGAAGTTTACACTGGATGTTCACCGCATTCACTAGGTTGGGTTGGTTTCATCTCCCCCCCCCCCACTCCTATATTAAAACAGTGCAAACAGGTAACATGCATCAGCCATCACCCTCTGCACCCAGGGCTGCAGCTCCCCGCGTGCTTCCCCTGTGGAGCTGCGCCCGGAGCCCACGGTGGTTTCCCTTTGATAAGTTTCCAAGAGCTCCCCTACACGTTCTCCGCTCGTCTCCTGCTTTGGGGCTGGGCTGGGACGCAGACAGGGAAGGGTTGGGGATGTACGTGGGTAGAAACCAACTGGGGGGCTCTGCACTCCTCACTCTGGGAGCTCTCTACACCAGCGAGCAGCCCGCGTCTCCTTCCAGGATGAGAAGGGCAGGCGATGAGATGGTGTCACCAACGGTACCGCAGCTAGCACCTGAGCCTGGTGCTCTGACAGCCCTCTTGCTGCACACTTCCACAGATAAAATGGGCGAGAACAGGGGATAAACTACTACCTGCGCATTAGGGATGGGGAAGCAAGCCTAGGGCAGTGATGCGAGGATCACTGGCAGAGCCCTGACTGAACCACAGGTCTCCTGAGCAAGTCCTTGCTGAGCCAGCCTGCTCCCCCTCAGGCTACTTCAAAACATGGCTTTGTCTCTCCGAACCCCTCACTGGATCCACCCGGACCTGGGTGAGCTCCCCAGTGGCCCAGCTTCCAGCACGACTTTTCCTAAAGCTTTTCCTAGCAGCTGGGTAGCATGGGGAGAGTTATGCTGCACGCCAGGCACCGATGAGACCTATTCCCAGTAGAGAGTGTGCTATGCCAGTAGCATTCACCTGTTTACCAGCACAACTAAACACTCAAGGAAAGACATACCGGCATATTAAAGAAAAAAAAGGAGCTCTTCAACTCAAAGTTGTATCGGTACAACACGGTGCACTGGCCAGATCCACTATAAGACAGAACAGACAGCAACGCTCAGAGGAACTTCCCTTTCTCTGCACCAAGAGGAACCCTGGGTGCCACCAGACAAGAGGTGACAGCAGCAAGCTCTGTGCCAGCCCGCGCTGTCCCCATGAAAGCCAAGCCCCGGGGACTTGCCTGCAGACCCACCTCGGGGACAACGTTAGCTGCTGTCTGCCAGACAAGCCAGGACCCAGTTCAACTCATTAAGAGCAACTCATTTTGCATAGGGAGATATAGGCTCTGTCCTCACTCCTCCAGAAGACAGCATAGCCACGGCTTGGCTGCTCTGAACGCACCTCGTTACGAGCCAAGCAAAACCACACCTGCTGTTCGCCAACGGGGAGCGCGGCGCTCCCGCTGCTCACTGCAATGTGTCAGACTTTGGGAGCCCGGTGGGGAGCTATGGGAGCAGGAGGAACCAGGCCCGATGCCCTGGAGGGGGTTTTACTTGGAGATCGTACAGCGGGGCACCACGACCCCGCCAAGAAGCCCCTCAGCCTCTCCACAGATGCGGGTGGGCTGAAGCTGCCGTGCATAGACTCTGCTGGGAAGCAGAAACGGGGCCGGCCTCCCGCACCAAGAGGCAGAGTTGGGGGTGGGCGAGAAGGATGAGAACCAACGGAGCCATACTGCAGGGAAGGGGCGGAGGGCTGTGAGCCCCGCGGTGGGAACGGCTCCCCTCGCACTGATCCTAACACAGACCCCTCCTGCAGCTCGGCGAGGGCCCCCAGGAGCCCCCATTCCCTCTCATTTCCTAGTTTTTTGTGAAAGCCCCAACACCCTGTGCCCCCCTCCCCCCCCCGTCTTTTCAGTCTAACTAAAATATTTATATACAAACAACAACAACAACAAAAAAAATCGTCACAACAGCAACAAACCAAACTTTGGCTTGGGAAAAAAAAAAAAAATTAAAAACCAACAATAAAACCAGGAAAAAAAAACCCAAAAAACAAAGAAACAGCAAAAGGTGGCCAACAGGCTGGCAGTTTGGTGTCCCCTTTTTCTAGCTATTCCTCCACAGAATCAATAGCTTTAGGGTCTCTAGCTTAACTAATGGCCTCCACATCCTTCCCCTTGAGAGGCCTCTTCTGCTGCACCCAGAGGCCGTGTTTCACTGGGGGAGAGCAAAGAACGCGTGGTTGTGCGTGGCCGGGCCAGGACACCTCCCCGGGAGCTCAGCTTGTGGACACTGCTTAGTGTTAAATGCAGGAGGTTTCCTATTCTGGTTTCAGCAGAGGATGGAGAAAGCAGGGGTATGGCAGGAGTAAGGAGAGGCTCCACCAACAAACCCGTGCTCCAAGAAGCCCTTCCAAGAAGCAAGAGTTGAGGCAGCCCAGCGAAACCACGCTTCTTTCACGCGGCTTAGGGGTGGTGGAAGAGCCCTTCCCTCCGAGCACCCGGGCTGCTGGGAACACAGAGTGGAGCTGGAGAGCAGCAGCTCCCCGTCACAGCACTGCTCCCGCTGGCAGCCAAGAATGCCAACTTTGCGGCCCAGCCAAATTGCTGCCAAGGAGAGAAGGGAGACAGTGCTTGGGGGGGGGGGGGGGGGGGGGGGGGGGGGGGGGGGGGGGGGGGGGGGGGGTGTCACAGAGCCGTCTCCCAAGCAGACTCTCCTCTTCCAAACCTCATCATATGTAGTGTCATCATGGACCCAGCAGCCCAGGTGCGCAACTTTCTACGGGAGGCTGGGCAGAACCAACCCGGGGCTCCAACGTGACTGTAAGGGCCTTAGATATAGCTTGCGGTGGGAAGTTCCTATGAATTCAGAGCTTGTACAAGCTGCTCCTGCCTCCCCCCCCAAAGCTCCTGACCGAAACAAAACTACATCAGGCTCACGTTTGGATATAAAGGACGCTCCTCCCCCAGACAAACCCACGTGCGTGTGCCCCTCACCTCAGCAGCTTATACACTGACTCGTTTTTCCTCACTCATGTTACTTGAAACAGATTGCTCGCAGCAGTGCCTAAGCAGCTCAGGATGAGCAGAAGGAGAGACTTTGCTGGTCGGACATCAGCACCGATGCACGCTTCTTCTGCCGCAGCTTTCTCCATCATCACGGCTGCACGCAGCTGTAACCGCTTGCCGTCCGCAACAGAGGTACTGCCTGATGCTGCATGGCACCAGCCGCTCCTCGAGGAAGAGAGGGAGCAAAGGGACAGCAAGGGAGAAGGGTCTCGAAAAGGAGGGTGGAAAACTAAGAGAGTTACAGCCACCAGCAACGGACAACGATCAGCTAGAGTAAGTCGTGTGTGTAGGAGGGAAGATCCTCCTCCTCAAAACCTCCTTTCAAAGTCTCGTCCCCTGTGCAGCGGTAACAGCCAAAGTCTTTGGGCAGGTTGAGGAAATCTTCTCTTGCCGAGTCTAAAGTCCTGACACTGCTGCAACTGTCCCGAACCCGTGCGTGTCGGGTGGTGATAAAAAACAAGGAGGGAAGTCTCCGCATTTCCCCCTTCTCCGAATGCAACATTTCCCACCAGCGTTTAGGTCCCAGCCACAGCCAAAGAGCGCTTCCTTCCGCGGAGCAGAAACACGGCAGGTGGAGACTTCTCCCTCACGTCCTCCCGGGCACCGAGCACCAGACCCAGGGCAGTGACTCTGCCTGCGCGTTCCTGATTAATCGCACGACAGCGGTTTCTAACAGCTTTCCTTATCGCTAATTGCCTTTTCCGTGATTGGTAGGATAAGCTATGCACCAACATACAGACACGGAAATGCATTATTTTTTTTTCTTTTACCACAGTTAAAAAAAAAAAAAATGAAAACAAAACAAACAAAAAATCCAAAAAAAAAAAAGCACAATCTTTGGAACAAAAGAATTAAAGGCAGAAATTTAAAGGAAAAAAAAAATACATATTCAAAGAACATAGTGAGGTATAAAAAAGTATTCTCTTTTGTTTTTGTTTTTCCTCCTCGTCTTGCTATAGAGTTCCTCTACTAGTAAATATTGCAATAGCCAGGCCTCATGAACTGGGGGGGCTGTCCCACTTGCAGGGGGCTCACGTCACTTCAGTAGGGGGCAAATCGGCTGTAGCCACCTCGGTATAAACTCGCCTGTAGGAACCAAACGAGAAGAGAAGAGGTTGTTAGGAGGGCAAACCATGGCTGGAGGCTCTCAGGATTAGCGGACGTGTCCTGGCACCGACCTGCCACCATCTAAGAAACAAAAGAGCACCTCGCCTGCAAAAGCAAGCTGTAGCTCAGGGGCCGGGCTCACAGGCAGCCAGCTGGAGGGGAAGTCTGGCAAGTCCCAGGCACGGGGACCTTGGTATGAGAGAGACTCACGAGCCCTACCCTCTGAGCCAGTCGTCTAGGCTGACTTTTTAGCTAGCAGAGACACGCTTCTAGGATGCTCTTCACCTCGCCTTAAGGCACAGGTCCGACACAGACACGATGACCCGCTATCCTAGAAGAACCTGTGTCTCCTCCATTGACTCTAAAAGGAATCCACACGATGAGCTGAGGCTCCAACGGAGGTGCTACACTGCAGACATCTATATTTAGGTGCATTTTTCTCCGCACACATTTGCATTCCAGCCTTTGCAGCAACACGGATACTGCACTGGCTAGAAGCAGATGGGCAGGCATGTGTTCTCAGCAAGCTGCGCCACTCCCATGCGATGCCAACATACCTCATTCCTGCCCTTGCATAACCGCTGCTGGCAGGCAGGATGCCGCACGCTTCCGCTAGTGGAAGAGGAAACCAAGTGGAGCAGCTCTGCTGCAAGATGTCATGAGAACAACTTATTCCCTTACTCTTCCTCGCATTGATTTCTCAACGTGCAACAGAGCCATTAAAGCTAACGAAAAAGGCGAGGAAGAATGCCCTGCATCTCCAGACATGGCTGATTCTTTCCCTCTCCGCCTCCTTGGTACAGATGTACCCATGCACCTACAACACCTGGGTTCCTGATGTTTCTGGTGATCCTCCTACCACCTCCTTCATACAAGATCTGCTATACTGAGTGATAACTGGTCTCCTAAGCCTGGCTCCTTTCCTAGTGCACACATACAGGTATATGAACGTACAACTATGAGGGAGCTGGCACTGCAGCTAGGGACCTCCTCCCTCAAGGAAGGAATCTTTCTGGATGAATTTTCAGTACCTGACACGCAGTGAGCAGCTGTTCCCGACGCCGGGGTTGAGAAACAGCACAAGAAAGAAAATTGCACTTACCACAGCGCCAACTCCGTAGCTAGCGGCAGGGGCAAGGGCATGGTAAGGATCTGCTGTGTACACCCTGCCATAACTGAAGAGAGGGAGAAAACATACAAAAAAAAAAAGAGAAAGAAAGTCACTTTGGAGGGGCAGAGAAACTGCTGTCTGACCACAGGCAATGGAAGAAGCAGCATGCCCTTCTACACACATGTATGCATACATGCACACACATGCACATGGGCAGCCCCTCTTGGAAGAGAGCCTAAGGGCATGCCGCCATGCACGGTATGAGATGGGTGAGAGACAGGCCTGCAAGGAGGGACGTGGCAGCACCAGGAGCTCCACCTGTAGGAAAGAGGTCAGCACCTTGGATGTGACAACTAGCGCAGCTCTCACCTCGAGTGATGTGATACGGGAGGAGGGTGAGCCCCCGGTGCCAGCGCTACTGGCACGGTACTGGCTGCTAAATGGAAAGTGGTGAGGGGTTCTCCAGAAGGAGAAGGGAGAGTGAACTGTAATGCTCTCACGTCTACTAAGATTAAAACACAGCCTCACTGCACAGGAGATGAAAAATCTAAAGGCGAGCGCTCTTGATGATGATCATCCCTTGCATTTATACAGAGCTGCATGTTAAAGCACCCTATACCATATGAGCTGAGCAATTTTTAAGTTCTGGATGGGGAGAGAAATGCACCCAGTGATGGAGCAACCTGCTCAGAGTCAGAGAGCAAGGAGCCAGCAATGCAAACCAGGTCTCTTGACCTTGAGCCATGACCACACCTCCTCCTTTGCACAGGGAGTCCCCAGGCTAAGGAAGGGGCCAAGATTTGTGCCAGCTCACACACACCAGAGGGCAACGCTGCCCGGGAGCAGAGACAAGTCGTGCACTCATCCTTCACACCGGGCTGTGCATGCATGTGTGCGAGTGCCAGTAAGACAAAGAAATGGGGGAAGAAGTAGAGAAGAACTGTAATGGATCACTGCTCCTCAGATCTCTGAGCACAGCAAGCCAGCCCCATGGATGCCTGCCCCTTACATACCCATCGCTGTAAGCTGCTGCAGCGGCTGCAGCGGCCGTGGCTGCTGTTGCAGTAGCAGGCTGTGCATATCTGTAGGCTGCGTATCCACCCTGCAGGAGAGAAGAGAACTGACTTTACAGATACCTGTCCACCCACGTAGAGAAAAAAAATAAAAAATAAAAGAAAAAAAGAATCACACATCACAAGGAGAGGAAGCGTTTCAAACTGCATCAGCTCCCATGTCACGTATATTATGAGCATCGCCCATTAGCTCACGCGTCTTCCTTTGCTCAGAAAGACTACGAAGACTCTTCCATTACCCCGTTTAGCAGAAGGAATAAATTAAAGCAAGCTTGAGCATGGTGATATCCCTGTAGGAAACTAAATCTGGCATGTGGAAACAGAAATCCAGAAGAGAGCTGAAATACTGCATGCAACATAATTTCTATGTCCCCTTCCTCCTACGCTGGGGAAATCAGAGGCGGGCACTTTCTGTGAAGCATGTATTTTAGAAAGGGCGTAATTCAGATGAACTCCTGCTTTTTTCCTCCCCTTCATTCTGTCTCATTTTTTAAGTCTGGGAGACCCAAAAGGCTCGAATTTCTTTTGGTTCAGATGCATAAAAGCATCAATAGCCAGGAAAGCCAAAAAGCAATCAGGAAATGATGGTCAGGGAGATAAACCTCTGGTGGTCTCAGGGGTGCCAACAAGCAAACCAGCACAGATCCCCCTCCCTCAAAATAAGAGAAGGAAACAGGTTGGCGGAAATTATGTCTGAACAGTCTGTACCGCTGCTGCATTTCTATCTATGCTGCACATCTGTGTTAAAGATCTTTAAAATGGTTACACCGAGAAGAGGTAGTTCTTGAAAATATAGCTCCAGCTAAGTAGGCAAAACATGAATCCTGACCCAGAGGAAGATTTGGGAGCATCCTACTGGAATTTGCACCAGAAGTTCTGGGAGCAGAGGAAGCCCAGGCTCAGACCCATGGCTTTGTGCACCTTGCAGCAATGAGGGACAGACCCCGGCCACCTTTCAGACCAGGGGACGAGGGCTGCGTGGCAGTCAGGACCAAGCTCTGAAGCCAAGGTCAGATCTTTCTTGACTGTATGCATCCAAACACGTTTTTCTTAACTTGGAGGGGGGAGGATGCAATGGTAAATGAACCATGAGTTTGATTTGCCAGAAACAAAATGAGCCATAAATAACATCGGAAAACTCCAGATTGCTTCGGGCTTTTTCCTTTTTCCTTCTATCTGACATTTCAGAGTTTGAAGGACCAGAAGGCAGACTTACGCTCTTCACCCCCAGCATCAGCTCAAAATATCACTACCACTTTTTCCCTATAAATCTTATGGTTGTATGCAACTAAGAGCACAAGACAAGCTCTTGTAGAGGACTTGGTTTAGTGGGAATGGTGGTGATGGGTTGACGGTTAGACTTGATCTTAGAGGTCTTTTCCAACCTTAATGATTTTATATCTACACAGGTAGTGACAGGACAAGGGGGAATGGTTTGAATGAAAAGAGGGGAGATTTAAATTAGATGTCAGGGGGAAATTTTGTTGTTGTTGTTCTTGTTTTTTTAACAGAGTGCTGAGGTGCTGGAATAGATTGACCAGAGAGGTTGTGGTGCCCCATCCCTGGAGGCGTTCAAGGCCAGGTTGGATGGGGCCCTGGGCAACCTGGTCTAGTACTTGATCTAGCTGTTGGCAACTCTGCCTGTGACAGGGGGCTTGGAACTTGATGTCCCTTCCAACTCAAGCCATCCTATGATTTCTATGATTCTATAAATTTATCTCTGCTCAGCAGTGCTCAGTTTTGGGCTAGACAGCTTTTAAAACAGAGGACATGACTTTAACTTCATTTTTGTTGCCCTTGTGGAAGGACTACCCAGAACACGCCTAGGGGTGGTTTCCTACTCTGGAGGAGAGGGATTTGCTAGCCCCTCAATCTTCTAGTTAACAGAAGAGAGAGAAACACGAATCTTCACCTGTGAAACATCACTAGGTTGGCTCTTACCAAGTTGTTTCCATCTGTGCATTTCCGACTGATGGTCTGGGGAAGTCTGGCTTGTTTCTGGCATGGTAGCATTACACCGCTACTACCCTCAGCTCTAAAACATGAGGGACACGAGAGGAACAAGGGGCAATCCAAATGAAACCCTGATCAACCTCACCGAATTAGGACCTCATGGTATCTCCTTAAGCTTCCAACCTCTGTGAACTCTTGGTGCAGTCCATCACTTCAGCATGGCATAGAGGCAAAATTTTCCTGGCACTGCCCCCCTCTCCTCTCACCTATCAGCCATGTGTCACATCAGAAACCATTTCAAATGTGACCGGCACACACCCTACACATGAGAGCAAGATGCAGTTTGAAACCCAGAGAGGGTTATCAAGTATTTCTCTTTTAACTCATGTCTCTCGTAAAGGGAAACGAAACCAAACCAAACCAAACCAAGAAAAAAGAAAGGAAGGGTTGGAATCAGGTGTGGGAAGGGGGGGAGGGATGGCGTAACATTTATTAATCAAAATTAAAAACTAAGCATGCTGACATCTGGAGCTAGAACAACCAGCAAAGTCACCACGTTCAGACTCATATTGGCTAGTTCTATCCATCCCAGCATTCTCTTGGGACAGCAGTTCGCCCTAGGCTCTACCACAAGCTCAGTGAAGTACACAGCCTCAAGTACTAGAGCGTGCAGCCACAACAACCTGCTATTACGGAAACAGTCAGTCACCACTGGAGTTAACATTCCAACCTCAATGACTCCCGCATCCTCCCGCCCTCGCCCCCCAAAATGGCTCCCACCCATGCCCTGTCCCACACCACAATGTTAATAATTATAACAAGCAATAACCCATCTGTTATATCAGAGAAGGGAACAGAGACTCCACTGAGAGATTTAGAGCGGGATGTTAACATTTCTTCAGTCAACTGCACAACAAACAAAAAAAAAAAACACAGGAGAAATAATTCATTGGAGAAATGAAGTTAAGGAATAGCTGACGTGTATTGCTTTTTAACCATGCACTGATGCAAAATTGAAGCTACTGTTAATTTAAAAAAAATAAAGAAAGAAAGTCACAGGATACGGGTACACACGCACAGGCAGACCTGCTCAGCTCAAAGCAGTCCGCAAATTTTACTTGTGTGTACTTCAAATAAAACCAAAAATGGGGATTATAATGGCCATGGTACGGTCCTGTCATAGGAGCAATGAGTGCGCACAGCTGGGGGATTTCTGACAAGAGGGGGATGTATTTAGCATGACCAGCAGGTCCAAATACACCAAAACAGGCTGAAGGAAAGAGGAGAAAGTTGCAACTATTACTCTTTTTGATTTCATGAGCACTTTTGCCAAGCTCTGGGACCGGTACAGAGCAAAGGAGATGCTAAGCAGGTTGCCTGACCCAGCTGAGGCTCCCGTTCTCCGTAACCCAGGACCCACGTGTAATTCCCTCAATGCATCTGAAGCCCTACTCAGCTTGTCCAATGCACCGGTTTTCTCCTGCCCCTCCTGTTCACAAACAACGTTAACTAGTATGCAAAGCTCACCCATAACCTCAGCTACAAGGCCCTACGATTCCTGATGCCATTCACTTCAGGTTCTCTAGTAAGTAAAAACTGTATCGAAGTAGAGCATCCTCAACAAATGTGAGCAATCATGTTTACCAATGACATAAATAATAATTTCAAAAAGGCCCTTGCTAGCTGCACCACACTCCTCCAGACTGCAACAGAAGACATCATCGAGTGGCATGATCCCTGAAACCCAGGATGGCCATGAAACTTTCCACTCCATCTATTTAGGTGAAGTGGTTTACCCATCCACGTTCAGTCTTTAAAACCATTAGCCCCATCTCAAAGGAGATGAGTGTGTCTGAGCTTCTTGTGAAGACGTTAGGTCCGCAATGTCTCTATCAATGGGACAGTCTAAGGACAGCCTCAGCTGAAGAACAGGCTTATGCGTTTTAACTGGGCAGCAGTTAACAACCAAAAAGACTGGTTCTTTCTGGTATAGTCTTTTGGACTGTCTGGAGAGCATGCGAGATAAATTAACTCAACTTTAAATGCTGCTTATTTTAACTCAAGTTCTCTTGTTATACTGCCAGTGTTGCTGGGGGCTATGCTGAACCCCCTTTCTTGTGAGAATGTGTAGGGAGCCTGAGCCTACAGATCTCAACTGGCAAACAACTGGATTTGTCCAGGTGTTCACAAAAGCCCAAATTTCAAATGACTCTTCCGTCACGCTTTTATCCTTGGCTCATCAAGGAAGCAAAAAAAACAACTTTTTTTTCCCTTTAACATTAGATGACAGCTTTTTCAATATTGTGTTATTTCAGGGAATGAGACAAGCTTGGCAAAACAACACAGATAGGAAACTGCAATCCCAGCTAGAGCAGCATTCCAATTACTGAACATGTTAACGTAGATAAGTGTGCATGTTAAAGCTATATATTTCAGCTCAAAAGAAGTCCTATCTTCTTTTCCACTCTTCGGGCACATATTAGGTGTTCAGTGCAATGGGAACATCATTGCAATGGGAATATGAGGAAATCCAAACCTACGGCTTACTATGTCAGCGTATCCTATGGTGATTAAGCTTCCCTTTTCTTCATCCCTTGCTGCCTAAGGCACACACAGTGTGGCTGGGCACCCTTTATGCCACTGTGAAATGTTTAACTCATGTACCTGTTAGACACATTTGACCACCTGCCAGGTTTAGACTGAGAGCCCAGTTTTGGGATCTTTAATTTGCGGTAGCTTGATCGTGTCTTCTCCACCCCAAAACTGCCCTAGAGCAGAAGTTAGAAGCAGAATGGGCTAGAACTGTTTCCAGTGTTTCTGTATTAGAAGGGTGGCATACGTGCACCAGGAATGAGCATGAATGAATTAAAAGAGGTGACAGGACAACAGTGTCCATTGCAGCCAGCAGGTGCTTCTACATGGTAATGGGACAAGCATGACCTTGTTAACTCTTCCATTGAATTTACATGAGTACATTTTTTGAATGAAATGCCACTCGGTGTGAAATCTGGACACACGCCACCCTGCTACAGCGGGGGCTTGGCTCACATGGGAGTCTGCACTGCCCTAAAAAAGCCTCTGTTCCCATCTCTAATGTGGTGCTGGAATGGTTAGTATAATTCAGTTTTTTCCACTGCAATCCACAATCTGATTGGTTGGCAGGTCACACTGGCACTCCTACCTGAGGTATTTTAGCGCTAATGATTGGTTCCTGTAAGACTATTCTATAACAGAACACAGGAAGAGCAGTTCAAAAAAACACAGCTGTGGAAAGAAACAATCATACAAACAGCCCACAGCGGGGCTCACCAGCCTTTTCTTTCCAGTGGATGCAAGCACGCTTTTCACAGGCAGGAGTGGTCTTCGCAACGTGGGGTGGTTTGCGTTTGGTTTTTTGTTTTGTTTTGTTTTTTTCCTCTTCCCCCCCACCCCAGATTAACCCCATTGAAAAATAACCTTTCTTAGGATCCGAAATGAAGCCCTCTGCATCCTGGGGGCTGGTTGGTTTATGAATTCAAGTGTCTTGCCAGAGTGGGACGCATCCAACAAGAGATGGAGTGCCCTCATCAGAGAAGACATGGCTAGCAGGCTGGTTGCCCCAGGAAAGAAAGAAGGAGTGAGGAAGAGGAGGAGGAGGAAAATGAGAAGTTGGTAAACAGCACTTATGTGGAAAAAGCAGCCCAAGTTTGGGACTACCCCTTCATCTCACCTACCGCTAACCCCTCCTTCCTAGCTAGCTCAGGGTCTCTGCCACCTTGCCTTGACTCAGAAGGGAGCCTCACTTCAGTTTTCCCTCTAATCTAACCAGAAAGGACTAAGACTAATCAAAGAACCCTCTGCCTTCCCTTCTATGATTTGCATAATCCTTTCACAGCAACCAGAAAGATGTAAGCACTGCAGGGAATAGCACTGTACATCAGCGAGGCACAGGTACGCTGCATCTCTTCTGCATGTGCCAATTAGCAAATTGCTTGGAACAGCCACTTTGTATTAGGACAGCTTTTTCTCCTGAGCTCTGTTGCAGGGCTTTGAGCAGCAGTAACACAGGATAACAGACCATCACCTCCCTTGATCAGCACCCCATTCTGCTGTCCTGCTTTCTCACAGTGAGACCCGAGCAACTGAAAGCAAAGGCACCAGAAGTTCACCTCCCACTTCTATCCTGACCTGGAGGCTGTTACATGTTACATGATGCCACCACACTGCAGCACCAAGTGATGATGGGTATTCTTCACCGCTGAAGTCTCCATCCTCAAAATGTGCTCGATAAGAATCTCTTCCCCACCAGCAATGGAAGCTCTGAAGGAGCCTTCTGAAAAGAAATAGGGAGTAACCCTGGCCAGTCTTCCCTTTCAACATGACAGCCTCTTGCACATGCTTTGAGGGAAGAGGCATTAAGTAGAAGGTATTGCTGATACGTTTGCTTGCTGTAGCAAAGCCAGTGGTCTGCAAAGCTGATGTTTTAGGATTGAGGTGGGAAAACTCAGAACTCGTGTCAAGGACTACCATCTTATAAAGTAACATCTGTCTAGGCAGATCAATTTTCAGAGGGATGTGCACATACTACTGTACGTAAGCATGAAGAAGCACACCCAAGATCTCTGTGCTTACAGAGCGTGTCTTCCGACTGCTTTAACTGTGTTGGGAAAAGTGCCTCTATAAGACCTGACCCTCCACGTAAGCTATCAAAATCCAAAAGCTAATTCCATCCATTATCTTCAGCCTAGCCCTCAGGGCCGTCTTCATAAATGTCAGGAGTAGCATCTTCAAAGGAGCAAGGACATGAAATCCATGCTGACACCCATGCCACTATCAATACAAAGCTTCCCCAGCTCCAAAGAACTATTACCTACAAATGCCATACAAGAGAACTTTGCCAGAGCTAAAGCTGTAAACTTGTACCAGGCCACAGGTAGTGATGGCAGCAGCAGGCCTGAGCATTTTGGCTTTCAAGGGCATACTCCTATCAGAACAGCTCTGCAACAGATCTCCACTGGAGAGGAAACGGCTTTTCTTACTGGCCAGAGTCCCTAGACCCAGGATGGCCACAACCAAGCTGCTTACACAGATATCCTAGAGATGTGCGAAATCGGCTGGCTGGGTAGGACAAAGACAACAACAGGACAATGTCTCCTGTGGTACCAGAGCTAATACCCAAACAGGAGGAGGCTGCTGGCTTTTCTAACCGAACATCTCCACATATTTGTACTTTGCAATTCCCCAAAGAGGTAAGAGAATCTAGCCTATTTAGGTACCGCTTTGACTAGCAAATTGAGGTGTCAGTTTTCACTCTAGCATCTCAGCCTCCATTTTTAATCAGTACCAGTGTCTTCCCCAAAGGGATAAGCTCCACGTCCCAGTGGCACATGAACATTTTTAAACATCCAGTTTGCTCCGTTTAGTGTGGGCTGCGCAAATCAAACCTGAAAGGGTCCCAAGAGTGGAGAGAAAGGGGAGGGTGGAGGGGGAGAAGGAAAGGGAAGGTCTGAGGCTGAACCAGTCCTGTTATTTTTATATCCAAATTATGTAAATGAGAGAAGTGTTGAGAGAAATTTTAATTCGCTAATCATCTCTCAGGTTGATTAGTAGCAGTGTGCATGTGAGGGAGAGGACACCCAGTAAACTGACCCTGGCAATGATCAGGAAACCCAAAGGCTTAGGTCTTGCACCCAGGGCAAGCGCAGTGACAGAGAAGCATGCTTGCATTCCTAAATATATAAATATATATCCACAAGGAAGAAGAAAATTAAAGTAAATGATATTTAAAAAAACAAACCAAATCAAACAAACCAAAAAAAAAAAAAAAAAAAGGCTGGCTTGTCAGGGATTGGGGATGAGAAGGCTCCGGTGTGTGTACTTACATAGAGGTCAGCACCGTAAAATCCGTCCTGGTAAACCACACTGCAGAAAATCCACACAAAAACAAAAAAACAAAAAACAAAAAACAAAAGAACAGAAAACACATTCCGGTTATTGAGGACGGCAGCATGCACATGCGTTTTACACAGGCAGGTGATGTATGAATCCATAACCTGGGCTTTTGGCAGGAGCAAATCAGCGAGAGAATGTGTGCGCACGCACGCTAGACGGCTCCAAGTCATCTTCCATGGCATGCAAAGGGGAAGGGGGCGGGCAGAGGGGGAGACAGTATGCAAAGGAGAGAGGGAGGGGAACAACCATCTTGTACAATAAAAATAGACTCAAAAAGATCTGATGTCCTGAAGAAGAGAAACAAGGGTTTAGAAACCTCCGCTCTGGTTATTCTCCTGGAATGGTTTAAGTTACCCCCTACACACATGGAAACATTGGCTTCATTGAAGTGGGCTTGGAAATGGAGAGGCCCCTCAGAAGGCATCCCACAGGGGCTGGAATCACCTATGTCAGAAGCACGTTTCAGAGAGTTGTGTACGATTAGGTATTTCGAGCTTCACAGGTCTGCTTGGCTTTGTTTCTGACATCCATACATCACCTGCTTTTACCCTGCACATTAGACATGCGATAAGATTCGGCTGATCACACAAGCATGCAAAGTATTATTATTCAGCATCTTAAAGAACCAATGCAACACCTCAGGAAAACAAGTCAATCAATTCTGATCAAAGTAAACACAGAGAAATGTAATTAAAAAGAAAAAACCAAAAATACCCACAATGCATTGCTTTCACAAGCAGAGATAATGAGCTAAAAAGGTTAGGTGACTGGTCCAAGGTCCGAGAATTGAAAGGTGCAGTGGGAGTCCCTGGTAGAAATGACATGTTCCATAGCAGAGAGGAGCAACTGGAAGGGTTTCCATGGGATGGTACTTTTTCTGTTTTAAGCCATCGTTTTCTTTCTCTCAGAACTTCAAGTGGGAAAATCATTAAACCAGAGCCTGGGGTTCCCAAAGAACCACTCTTGCCAGAGCGTTCGCTAGCGTAGGACTACGCAGCTTGCTTTGGGGACAGGGGTTGGGGAAGGATGAGGAAGGAAGAGAGGGTATGCCCCCCCCACCCGTGTGCGTCCAGCCTGTCCTTCGTACTGAGGAATCTCCTCCTGCTTCGTCCTCTGAATAGCTCTGCACAACCTCACTCAAGGCTTTAAAAAAGCATTAGAGCCCCATCGTGTGATATTCATGGACCTAATGCGCATGACTTACCAGTAGCACTAAAGAAGAAGGAGGCATGGAACGCTTGTTTTTCTATTATTACTTTTTTTTTACTCATCAGATGGAATGTACAATGCTGCCAAGAGCCTGCCACCCTCAGACACCCACCTATTGTAAGGCACGCACACACAAAAAAGCCCAGCACATCTTGCCAAAATTCTGCATGCTATTACTAAAAATGAAAATAAATTGAAAAAAAAAATCTGTTGCAGCGTTAGCTACTGCTTGAATAATTTAGTCTTGCTGTCTTCCCCAGGAAAAGTACACTGCATTCCCAGTGGACAGAGTTACTATGGTCTCCAAGAGGGCTGGGAGCAGATACAAAGATAGAGACCCTGGTTAGAGGAAGAGGGGAGCCACTTCAGCAGAGAGAAGCAGGCCATAAGATCACGTTTGTCGAAGCTAAATTTTTTACAATCACATAACAAAGAATTGGGCTCCTGGGGCAGCGACTTACATTGCTGGGTTCTCTATCTAGGATCAGGAGTGTTTTAGCAGTGATACTCCACCTGCTCCTGCAGGAAAGGCAAACGCATGACAGAGGAAGTGACTGTTTGTTTATGAACACGATAGCAGATTCAACAGTTATTCCAAAGACAATCAGTTGGATTAATAAAAGCATTACCACATTGGATCAGGGCACTGTTCATGTAACTTAGTATCCTGTCAGCAAGAGATGCTAGCACCAGCTCTCCAGAGAAAACTGCAAAAAACACTAGTAACATGTAAGAGCAAGGCTTCCCAAGCCCAAGCAACAAAGCACACGTGCATCCTGTTTCTCCTTCAGTGAGAACCTGACACCAATTGCTAGTGCTGAAATTTAGCAGGGTTTATTTACATATTAAAATAGCCATATTTGTGATTCTCAATGCTAGCGAAAGCTTCACTTGAGAACCGCAGAGGCCATTCTGGTTACGCAGACTGACCAGGAGCATAAAGCAGCCCCATCACATCTCAGTGGCATCCGTGAAAAGCCCACTAGCTGAGCTAAAACACATCCACAAGAGCAAGACGTATGCAGGTTTTGTAAAGCAGCAGTTATATCACTGAGTTGTACCGACAGTTGACTATGTTGTAAAAGGAACCCAAACCAACCCAAACAAACGAAGATCCCCACTGCCTTATGTCTAGTCTGACTTTTACCTACTTTTGGTTTTAAGTCAGAGAATCTTCTATAAATTTATGCTCCTAAGCTAAATTATGCTTTACCATGACAAACCTGCCCTTCGTATCTGTACTTAATGATCATTAACAAGCCAATGCCTAAACCTGAAGTTTGAGAAATAAAAGTCATCAAGCTTGTTTCATTTTGAGAATTTTAGAGTAGGCAAGGGTTTTTTTCAGGCTTTGATTTAATTCTTACAGCTTTTAGTCTGAAGTGCAATTTGTCAGCTTTCATTTAGAAAGCATGGCTGCTACAAATCGTGGCAATAATCCAGCTCTGGTTCGAGTCACACTATAGACCAGAGGTTACCGTGTCTCCACACTTGTATTGAATGCTGCCTCAGTTGTACCTTGAGGGTTGCATTGGTGTTCTGAGGTCATGCTCAGGCAGCTACTCAACAGCTTCTCCACTGCTCTGAGCCATTGGTTTCTATCATATGAATAACCTCTCCTGAGTAAACACCCATGCGCACACATATGTTTAAGTACCTTTTACATATGCATTAGTAGATCTCAGCTTCAGATCTAGCTTCAGATCTTGAAATTTATTTATTTAAGAACGATACCATTTCTTGCACCTTCCTCTGGAGAATCTAGCGCTACAGACACTGTCAAAAATTACAATAACCTGAACAGTGCTCAGGTCTGATCCAGCATAGCAATTCCAACAAGCTTTTATTATTCTACAATTTGGTCTTTTTTTTTTCCTTTATAATTCTGCTGAGCTCACAAATTCAGTGATACCATTAAGTTTTAAAGCAGCTTAAACACCACTAAGTTTTGTGAAAAATCAGTTCCCTCTACCAGGTTTGAATAAACCCACAGCTCACTTCCCTGCAGTCTTCCACAAGACTCACTACATTTCCATCATTCATGTGCTGCTGACTGACCTTCTGGCATCTGCCCTGACTCAGGAGGGGTCAGCAGTGCCCAAATCTGTGGCTGTCCTATAGGTTACTCCAACACGGATCTGAACAGCACCATGTACATTATTCCATAAGGATCCAAATTCCCTCCACGAAACAGTATGCAGAGATTCAGACTATGACAACAATAAACACCAGAAGCAGTTAATTACATCCCAGTGCTTGGGAGGAGGGGGGGGGTCTGGGCCACTTCTGAAGGCAACTCATTTACTGCTGTCCTGCAAATGTTTACTGGATAGAATGCTGCCTGCGAAGACATGACATTGGTCATCAGGGTCAGACAAACCCAACGTTAACATAAGTAAATGCAGTCACAAGACAGTATTTGGAAAGGATAATCATTGGAGCCTGGCCCATATTCCAAATTAAATAAACGCTTTACAGGGGACTCAGGCTGGATTTATATGGAAGACAGGGCTTGAGTCTCTCCTGGTGACAGCCTCTCGCCAGGAATGCTGCAGCTGTTACTCCCAGGGATGAAGCGCGCAACCTCCCCGGTGCAGGTACTTCCCATTCTCCTAGACGGCACCTCAACTTTGCTTCTGTTTTGTTGTGGAGCACTTTCTAATATAGCAGGGCTGGGTCATTTTTGGAGCAACAGATAAACAAGTTGCAGGTCAGGGCCTTCAGTAAGAGGATGTAAAATACGAACTAAAGGAGGTGGCAAAAAGATTGATCTAAAAGCTGAGAAGACCACTCCATTTGAAAGCCTACGTGTTCTGAGGAGGTTTCAATTCAAGTGTTTGGGTAAATTAAAGACAAACTTTGCTAGATTTGTCTGAGAGCAAAGCTGGAATGCTGCACCACCACTGCAGCTTGCTTCCTTCAGCTCTGCTTTAAATATCAGGTGGGACACAATAGGGAAGGGCCACAGAAGCTCTCCCCACTTTATCTGCTATAGAACGTATTACAAGCTTATCTATATCAGGCCAGCTTCTTACAGTGATGCGTGTACCTTCCTCCTCCCTTCTAATGAAAAGATTTATAGCTTAATTTCTTCCCTTTTGAAGTTAGTTGGTGGGGGTGAGAAGGGGGGGGAGGATCAACCCATTCTCTGTGTTGAAGGATTTGCTCCTATTCCCTTCTGAGAGACCTGTCTAAAAATATGGCTAATAAAATTCTAGAGACAATATGAACAAAGCATCCTCAAAATCAGAAACAGTTAAAGGACAGCTCGAGGAAGGGATTTGCTGATCTCTGTCATTCCATCACACTTAACCAAACAAACAAAAAACCCCAAACAAAACACACGTACCAACCCGGTTCCCTCTACTTCTGAACAGCAGAACATTGTTTTGTAACAGAATCTCTTCCACTGCATTACTAGTGTAAAGTCAGAGGACAGAGAAGTGTGCTGAGACTGCAAATTCAGCATCGCTTCCTACAACAGTTGGAAGAACGCTGCACTTTCGTTCTCACTGTATCCCAAACACTCCCAACTTCAAATTAATGGACTTGATTAATCTTTGTTTTAAACCTTTTTAAACCGTCTCCAACAAAGAAAGCAAATCCATTGTGGGTAGCTGGCTCTTCTGTGTCCTACTGCCAGATGGTGAGGCACGAAGGTAAGAGATAATACTCCTCATTCCTGGGCAACAAAACCACAAAAGGAGCGCCGAGAGTTGAAACTTTTTGGGACATATTAGACCTCTCTTTGTGTCCTCAGTGGCGCTGCTATGTATTGGGTCAGTGGATGACAAATACCAGAAGATAAATCGAGAAATTCTGAGAAGGAATACACCAGCACTTCAGGCTGTTGCAAGTATTGAAAATTCTTTCAGGCAAGAACTCAATATGGCAAAATTTAGCATTGCCCCCATTGGATGCCATTGTGTGCAGAACGCTCTGGCGCTAAGCAAATATCCTGACTCTCACCATCTAGACAATTTTAGTTACATTCTTGTTAGCCAATCAGCTATTTGACACGGTTGTGCAGAGCACTCTGCTCTTGTGACCAGTGCTTACCCTGGGTAGGCAGGGATGGCTGTGGGAGGTACTGCCCGGACTGCCCCATAAACCGTCCTTCCTCGGCCCCTCAGGTGGGCTCCCCGAAACGCGGCTGCTGTGGTGGCTGCAGTTGGATAGGGGAAGCCTGGAACTGTAAAGACAGACAAGGGAGAAGGTGAAAAGGATCCCAGCTCCTGCCCGGGGAACAACCGCCTGCTTCAAACAAAGTGACACAAGAGCTCCGCAGCGGTGGGATGTTTTGCATCAATCCTGCGGAGGGGCATGCTTCTAACCCAGCAAGCATCGTATACATACGTCCTGCTACACCATGGCCTTTCAGGGAGGAGGGGTTGCAGAGAGGTCTGGCATGCAAGAGGTTAATGCACTGGCATGCCTCACCCACCACAAACAGGGTCCAAATCCCCCCCTCTGACACCGCCATGCAGTCTGGTTAGAGTCCGAGAAGCGCAGAGAGTTACTATCAATATAGCAGGCGGCTCTTCCAAAACTGCAGAGGCTCTTTAAAATAATTTGTCAAGAGGCCCTTAAAGTCAATCAACTTACATCAGTCTCTTCCCTCCTTTCCCCTCCCACTCTTTGCCACCCAATCCTCTGTATGTTCATTTTAAAGCCTGAAAGACAAGATAGCCCATATAACAGCAGCAGAAACTTCCCATAAAGTGCCAGCTTACTGAGAGCCCCTCTTTAACTTTATTACACTTGATGCTGGCGTACACTGGCTCACCATGAAATGACGTGAAGCCCTAGAGGCATCTGCAGACACGTCACGAGTAGATACCCAGAGGGACAAGTTGAGAGGCATGAACCCAACCCGGCGTGCACCCAGGTGCACACCAAGGGGCCCTGTGCACTCATGGCTGGACAGCTTGTATAATATGTACTTTAGGAATTGCCCGTTTGGTTTCTTTGATTCCAAAGGGGCGGAGGGAAATAAAGGGAATGGCCTATTCCTTGCACACACCCTCCCCTTGGTCTGCAGCCTCCTCGTCGCATAGATGGACCCATTCATAGTACAGAAACACTGCAGATGAACGGGTTACAGCCACTGCGCAGTATACCTGGGCTATAGGTAAACTCATTCCCAACAAGACCCATCCTTTCAAGTATATATTATACAGACTGGAGAAAAGAAGGGAAACAGGTCATAGTTAACTCAAGCACAGTAACAACAGAGGGGCCAATGGGGGCTACTTACTGATTAAAGGAATGTAAGTGTTAATACCCCCCCTTCCTGACAGGGGCACTGCGGCGTCATTGCCCAGCGAGACATCTGCTTGAAAGCTGGACGCTAATTTAATTTTAAAAAGAATAAAAAAAAAACAAACGTAAAAAGGTTATAAAGAAACAGCAAATTGAGAACATAAACAAACACCACTGCAGTTAAATGGCAGAAGTGGAAGTGTCTGCTGAAGCTCTACCTGCATATAACTCAGGGCCGTACACCGCTCCAACCACAGGACTCAACTTCCAACCTGAAACAACAAAGACTGCAGTGAATGCCAGAATCTACACCAAGATAAGGAGCAGGCAGCGTGGGTACGGGGAACGGTCTCTTGCATGCGCCCCAGCTTCACATGCAGCAGCTCTTTCCAATTTCTGCTTCACCACAGTCCCCCTTGGTGTAGATGGAGGCCAACTGCTTTTTTCTAACATCGAGGTCTAGGTGTAGGTTGCCATACTGGAGGGAATAGCCAAACATCAGCTGATATGCAGGAGGGCATCGAGGGAATGCCAACTGCCTCACACACGTACTTGCCGCAAGCACCATGCAGACCTACATTCCCTGTATGAACTGTGCTGTCAGCTCCTCCACGCATTCACGCGGAATGCCGTGGATCCAAAACCTCTCTGAAGCCACAGGGAAGTCAATCTACACCTTTAAATTCTCAAATCACCGCTCTGTCATATTTGCTAGAGATCTAAAAAACAACAGTGGTTGAGATTTCCTCACTAACTGGATTGCACGACTGCATTGCAAAAAAAGCAATTCACTCTCCTCATCTCACATTTGCTCCTCTCCGTGTTATTTTAGAGTTTCCTATCACCTTTACGCTCCTTTTCAGATGAAAGCCTTCCCAGAGAATTGTTTTTAATATCATCTGGATAATTGGCAAGAACTGAAGTCATCGACACAAAACACACAGGAGAATAATGCTTAAAGGAGCCACCACGCGCCTGCCACCGTGAAGGGGAGTGAGGAAGAGCACATTCCCCAGCCAGATCTAGAAACCCATCCGCCATCCCCATCACCTTTCTATGTGGGGACACAAGATGGGTGTAAAGCTAACAACGTGGTCTGGGCTGGCGTGGAAAGTGAAGGAAAGACCGTATCTGTTCAGCTATCAATCACACAAGTACTTCTATTGAATCAGATTCCTACCTTTCCTCTGTCTTGCTTTAGGAGTCCTGATACACACACTGCACTTTTACCACTCCTACCCAGCCTAGAAACCACACGAACAATCTTGTGAGATGCAGCCCATCAGCACCACTCCCTCATCTGAACCAACAAGACGCAATGCACGCTCCCTGTGTGAGCGTCGACACGCTGTCCTGCACTGCCCACCTTGCTGGCAAACACTCATGCGAGTGATGACAATAACAGGACCGGGATCAGCCCCTGGGTATAGTAACGACTGTACCACCACTTGTTAGCATGCCTTACGCCTGGCCTAATACCGAGTCCTTTGCGCAGTTTTAAAGCAAACACTGCTGGCTGCTAAAGCACAATACTCCTGCCTGTTATCACATCTCACAAGTCATTTTTATGTAAGATAGGTTTTGATACCAAACAGCCATACACAATTTCTGTCCTTCCTCTCATGCAAATGCAACGTTGCCTTTCAGTACAAGATTTCCTAATTCCTTACAAATACTAAAAGCCAGAATCCCAGTCTTTCTGCCTGTCCCTGCTTCCCCACTTCTGTAACCAAAAAAAAAACAACTACGTGATTTACCAAGAGCCACACATCAACTCAGCGGCAGTCACAAATAAAATCTTTGTTTTCTGACACCTGAATCTTAAGTTGTAATTACAACGGATTCTTGCACTTCCAACTACCTATGCCTAGCTTCCTGCTTGTTGAAGCTGTTCAGGAACGTTTTCAAGCCAAGAAGAATTTTTCCTGCCTGGTTCAGGACTAAGACTCAGATTCAAAATGTGTATCAAAGCAGCGTTCAGTTCTGTCAGGAGAAGAATGATTTTTTTAATGCTATATGTGCCTATGTAGTAAAATCACTGCACAGACAGAAGAACCTAGATAGCCCAGTGAAACAGGATTCTTCATTACCCAAACAACTTGGTCATTCTCTATTCAGGTTTGTTGGAAAATGACTGAATGCCAGACACAGTCTGCAACAAGGGAACACACAAATAGCCCAATGCCTCTATTTTCCCAGCTGCTTGGGGACAGTTGCACTTTTGCTGCTAGAACTTGAGCTGAGATATATCCCGCTATTTATCCTAAGTGATACTCCATTTGTATTTAGGTATTTAAATGATGGTCAGCCCACTGCAGGCTGGCACAGCATCAGCTTGCAGCAGAGGCGGGCGACACATCAGACATTGGGTTCCCATCCTAGCTTGGTCATACTGGGCACATCACTACTCCTCTCTCCCCCAACTTCTCCACCTGAAAAACTGAATTCCTTCATAGACTCGTACAGTTATACTTAAGCATAATGCTGTACAGTAGAGCTTGGGAGTCATTTTTCTTTCTGAGGAGAGGGTTTGGGTTTTTTTTTTTTTTTTTGGCTAGGGAGGTCCTGATGAGAGCCCATGACTTTCCCCTCACCAGGAAGCCTTTGTCTTCTTTCTAACCTGTCAGCTCATCACTAGCACAAACAGTCTCTCTTACCATTTGCATACGGCGTGACCATCTTCTTATTGGTCATCACTCGTGCTGTGGCGTTGTTAACCTACAAGCAAAAAGGGGATGGGGAGGAGAGGGAAGGAAGCAGAGGACATTAGGGAAAACGATGGAAAACTCTGATATCACACACACGCGCACACACACATACACGCTATATTTTTTCTGAGCAAAAAAATTAAATAATTTTACAAGAATGCAGCTTTAAAATTACTTTTAACAATTGCCATTTAATTTTAAATATTACAGCTAAACATGGCACTTTAAATTATGCATTAAACAAAAGGCCAACAAGAGTAAAGTGCAGATTCTCAGACATCCAGGCACCCCTTGGCGCATGGTTAATCTCATCTCAGCCCTCTAAAGGGCAAATCGTTTGGTGCTCACAGCTGCAGCCCAGGACAGGGAAGAGAGGCAGGTGATGCACAAGCTGACTTGTTTCTCAAGCTCACCATTGGATTGGGGCCTACAGATCACAGACAGGTTTGAGACAGGAAAACGTAACCTGCAGCCCATCAGCTTAAGATTTTAACTGCCACGGTTTGACATTTTGGGCAAGTTCCAAAGCGTCTGGACAGACTGCATTCACTGATTTGCTCCCCATCGCATTTAAATCTTTTTCTAAATTATTTTTCCCCAAATGAAGAGAAGAAAATGGATAGCAGTAGAGCCAGGTCTTTTGTTATTGTTGTTTATTGTGCCCTCCACCCTCTTTACAGAGCTCTGCATCGTTCCAAGCGGTTTGATTGCTCAAGCAAGTGGGGTGTTACCACAGAGATGGTGCTGACAAAGAAAAGATGGACCAGTTTGGAAGCCAAGTTACTGCAGCCCTGCGTCAGACAGCCTCAGAGTTCTTGCAAGGAGGGCGAAAGTTTTTATCCAACATCAATAATTTATCAAAACATCTATCAAATGGGAATTCAGGTTAAGAAAAAAAAAATGCTGCAACAATAAAAGCTGCTCTGGGTCCTTGAGGCTTATGGAAAGGTGAGCGCATGTGAGGTGGGGGATCTGGAACTACATTTACTCTCGTTTTAGCCCCAAAACAATTGAAACATTTCACATTTAAAAAGAAAGAATGGGAAACAACAATGATGAGACTGAGAGCATGCAGTTAAACACACACAGATAAAAGAAAGAAAAAAAACACAATTGATTCAGAGGGTGGGGAGGGAGGAGGGAGGAGATAGGGTCTCACAGACAATCATTAAGATGGAGCGAGTGCCTGAAATCAGCTGCTACAGCAAAGTGCAACACAAGCACTTAAAGGAAAAATCGCCAGAACCGATCAGAAACCACCAGTCAGCAAAGAGACCAACAGCTGCATTTAACCGAGTAAAGAAATAAACCAGGAAGGGGGGAGAAAAAAAAAGAAAAAAAAAGATAGAGGAAAGGAACAGTAACAGCTACAAACAGGTCTCAGAGCGGCAGAAAGAAGGGGCAGGAGAGAAAGAGGAAATGGGTGCATTAATAAAAACCAGCCAAACTGGAGTTCAGTAACTCTGAGTAAGATGTGCAAGGGGAAAATCACCATGAAGTCAGTAATCAAACAGCTCAGACTGCTACAAAACGATATGTACATCCAAAGTCCAGGCGGCATTACTCAACAGCATTGAAAATAAAAGGGGGAGAGGGGGGAAGGAGGTGGGTGGGGACAACAAGTCAAATCACATTTCGTTGTGTTAATGTGAGATGGCAGATGGATTTTTTCTTTCTTAATTTTGTTTTTTTTTGTAATTTTAAGAAAAATTAAAAAAAAAAAGCTTCTTCTCTAGCGCTTTTGTTTCACTTACCGCCAACTCGTACCATCGCCAGCATTGTGTATAGTTACCATGGAAAGAGTGAGTCAAGTGAAGGGCCCTAAACGCTAGACCATCGAAAAGGGAAATAAAAAAACAAAAAAACAAAAAAACAAAACAAAAAACAAAAAAAGCAAAATATGCAGACATCTTACTCAAAACGGCGGCTTTTTTTTTTGTTTTCATATTTGTTCAAATATTTGTACTTTTTTTGTTTGCTTGTTTTCAAGAAAGAGGGAGAGAAGGAAGAGCCAGTTAGCCTTCACCATGGTGGATCACCAAATTGGCCAGCGCTGGGCCTACCCCACATCTACAGCCCTGCTGGCTGCCCAACATCACCCCTTTGCACCCATCTAGGGCCCACGTGAGAGCCAGGACCGCTGCAGCCTAGCTGCCACCCAGCGGCCCGGAACCAGAGCTGCCCCCCACCTCCCTGCCCATTGTCTCACACTTGCGTGGAGGAGAACTGGCCTCGAGGAAAGAGAGGAGACTGGCTGGCCCCCTGCTCTCTGTGAGGGCACAGAGTTAGAAGTCGGACAGTACTCTTTCGGTTAGTGTCGTTCAGACCTGATAACAGGAGATCGGAGCCTCGCAAACTGAAGCAAAGGAAAAATCAAGACAGCAGAAGGGCAAAAATTTGGAGTGGGTGGGGAAAAAAAATTCTATAAAAAAGGAAACAGAAAAGAAGAATACCCAAAACAACGATAAAAATATTTTGTAAGGGGTGTAAACTTGTATACGTTTCAGTGCAGGGAGGTGAAGGACACAGACACAAACACACACGCACACACGAGACTGGGATCCAAATGTGAAATAAGTGAGGCAAGACACAAAAAGAAATCAAAAGAATAAATATAAAGAAGAAATTGAATTACTGAAGACATGCACCTCGATTTTACGGCCCTCTACCACGGTGCCGTGTAATTTCTCCCTGGCCCTGTCTGCATCAGCACTATTCTCGAAAGTTACGAACCCGAATCCCTGCATGCAGCGGGAGAAGGGGGGAAAACATGCACATCGTTATATATTGAAATACTGATCTCTAGGTAAATAGAGAAAAAATATCACAGTATGAAATCGACATCAGCACAACTCAGCAATAACCTCCTAGAGTCACATTGTTGGTTCATGCATGTTTCATAAATGAAAGAAATTAAAATTCAATAAAACAAAAGGAACTGTAATCATAATAAGAATAATAAGAGTAATTAAAAAAAGAAAACATAAAAGCAATTGAGGCCAGACCAAAAAAGAAGTACAAAGTTACTCGAGACATTTGTTTTGTTTTAGCTTTTTTTTGTTGCTGTTTTTTTTCTTTTTGTTTTTTCTTTTCTTAAAAAAAACAGGACTAAATCCAACATTGGCAGCAGGTTAAGTCCTGTCCCTGGCAGCCCGCTGCCCGCCTCGGACACAGGACAGGACAGCACAGCACTCCGATCTCTTGAACATTCACTGCCATCTGAGCTCCTGGCATCAGGAATTCTGCGAAGCTTTGGGCAAATCAAACACTGAACCTTGCTTTTCCCACCTGTAAAATGGAGACATTAATAACCACCTACCTTGGAGAGCAGCTGAGAGGAAGGGCTGTTTGTAAAGCATCCCTTGCAAGCTCTTCAGGGCACAGCTCACGTCTACTTCTAGGCCTATGACTTCCCTAATAATGTGTGGGGCCCTGACAGAAAGGAGGGCTTCTAGGTGGCATGAGGAGATGAACATCACTCAATGTGAAGATTTAGAGCAATTACTGTTGTTCTAGTTTCCGTATTTTCCTACCTGTGCCATGTTGGACCTGTGGGTAAACCTGAACACCTCAACACAGACCTATTGGTAAAGACAGGGTTTTTCTGGCGCTTCCGGCCTACTGCTCCCTCCTTCAGGGACTGCCACACCCATCTTACTTAGCTTTGTTCTAAGACGGCAACCTCTGTGCCATGGATGGTGACGATCTCTGCCTAGACACACTCCAAAGCTTGAAGAAAACATGCAACACCAAGCTCAGGGACTACCAACGTGTCCCCCTGATTGTACCAATGATTCAGATTTACCAAGTCTATGAGGGCACATGCAACCCTCCTGTCTCACATGCTCACACAGCCATCAACTCAAGCAGTTCGGTACGAGGGCAGGGGAAAACATGCTCACTTCCACGGAGGTGAGTGCACTGGCAGTCCAACAGATCTAACACTAAGGGGATTAGGAATTTAGCTTGTAGGAAATGGTGCTCTACTACAGACAACCACGAAGAGATCATCTTCATGCCACTGCAGAACACAGAAATAAACCGAAAACTTGCCTGCATTTTGCTTTTAGGGTACCTTAAGAACAGGAGGAGAACTGGTTTCTATGGGTTACTATAAAGCAAATCCCAGTTTAATGCACAGGCAGGAAGACCAAGGTCTGCATCCAATGCAATGCAATCTCCCGATATTAAGCAGAGCACTGGGTAAGCTGATTAACTGCAAGCAAGGACATGTCAGGGAAATGGCATGCCACCCTGGCAGCCCCTCCATGATGCTCAGGGTCAGGATGCGTGGATCTTCAAAAAATAGCATCTTGATTTCTCTGCAGTGTTAGCAACAATCACAAGCAAGCCATCACTCTAAGTGCTTTTTAAAGGGCTGCACCACACTAGCCTTAAGAAGCCTCCTTGTGCATGCTGGCCCTTATCATCCACAGCTAGGCTTCTAGGACACAACTGTTACATGTTTGTAAAATGTAACACAGCCTTTCTTTTTTCTTTTTCCTCTCTCAGGAACAGCAGTAATCAAAAAAAAAAAAAAAAGAAAACCAAAACTTGGATATCCCAATACTGTCACACTGAAACCAATAAGAGCTCTCTCTTTTGGGTGCCAACCCTCTAATCTAAAACTTCAGATAATTTCTTTTCTCCAGCTTAAAGGAAATAAAAGGCTATAACAGATAACAAACTGTTGCCTTTTTCTGAACAACAAATGCTTTCAGTTGAAACGAATTAAAATCAGAGCTACAAGAGATCAGGGCCAATAAATCAGTCCAACCACATGCAACTCTCAAAGAGGTTGCAGGGAACTGGGGGGTGGTATAATAACAAAGCTGATTATGAAAGGACAGCGTATTGTACCTGCTTCAAAGAACCCTTACGGAGAAAGGGGAGACTGAGAAATAGAGTAACACGTTTCCCTCTGTTCGATATAATGGGGAAAAAAGCTTCTTTAAAAAGGTTTGAGGAGGAGGGGAGGAAAAGAGTGCGACAGCAATCTCTATTTCTCTCTTCTCTTTTGACATGAAAATTTTTGTTTGTTCTAGACAATCCTGCAGAGCCTGAGCATGATTTGTGTCTTCTGTGATGCTGTGAACTGAAAGCTGGAGAGCAGAGGGAAGGTAATTTTTTAGACATTAGCCTGTGCAGACTAGAACCAAATTAAGACTATTTAAATTCACATTTGTTCTCAATTAATGAAGTCTGTAAGGGATTTTAAAACATTATCATCAAATACCTTTAAACTGATGTTAAATTTTCAGTATTTTTAGTAAGTTAAATCAAGGTAGGGTACAATCCACATGCAGACTAGATAGGAATAATTAACAACGTGAATTAAAACAGAGTTAATTTCATTCTGAACAACATAACTAATTAACCAGATTTTTTTTATTCACAGATCAGTCCTTAGCTTATGCAACTCATTGTTGAGAACCATTTAACGTCAATGCTGAATTAACACTTTATATAGTCGACTACGATAGAGTCAATATTTGTGCCCGCTTGGTTAGTCTTCTTAATGCAACTCTTAGACATTCAAATGTTCATCAGGAAAAATAAGTGAGCCATGCTTGACATTCCTATTATTTCCAAGTTTGAAAAAATCAGCAATTAAATACACATTTTTGATGCGGGGAAGAAAACTTATACATGTATTTTAAATTCCTTCTCACAGATGACCTGCAAAGAATAGGGATTAATTTGTACCTAGAAACATATACAACAAACCATTCTCAGTTTTCCCTCCCAAGGTTGTCTTAGCCTTAAAGAAAAAAACAAGAACAGGAGGCAGATGACCAATGGTTGCTAGCTCAGATCTACAGCAGGTACAGGTCTGCCTCACGGTACTATGTGTGGAGCCAGAGGAAAGGAAGATGCAATCCTGGGTTAAAACAAAAGACGACTTAAGGTTTCTAGAATTTATACAGATAGCTTGCATTTAATAAGGCTGTTATATTAACAAGGCTGATTTTTTCAACGTTTCCCCTCCACCAACAACTGCCAGGAACTTCTTCCCAGCAGAAAATAAACATAAGCCTCAGTGTACCCAGTGGGCACTAAATAACCCAGCAAACATTTTCAGGACTTGTGAGCAATTTGCAGGGCCAGACTAAGCCCCCTTTTACCCAAAGGTAAGGCCTGAAGAAACCGAGTAACTGTCACCCTTTTAGTCTGGCCTCAGACTCTGCAATAAATAACAAGCAACATGATGAGCAGTGTAAAAATAAATAAATAAATAAATGTATAGAGAGAGTATTTGAACGTTTCCATCTCTGAAGAATGAGAAAGAAAATTTACCATGTAACCGTAAAGGGAGAAATCAAAAGCAGACGGTTCTCCTGGGTGTGGCCAGAACACAGAAATTAAACAAAAATAAAAGAAAAACAACAAAAAATAAAATAAAAAATAAAAATAAAAACAAAGGAAACTAAACAGAGCCCCTTGAAATCCATGCATTGTTAACCCTTCATTTGTCATGGAGTTTAGACAGTCACCTCAGCAGCAGAGTCTTTGCCTTGTACCCCTAGAGCACACAGCCAGCAATGGGCTTTGCCTTCCTCTACTGCTGTGCTCATTTTTAAACAGATTATATATTCCCCCTTCCCCTTCCCCCCATATATAAACCAACTTTTAGGAGCCTGAAAAAATGGCCAAGGGACAGAAGTTTAGGCTACCTGTTTCCAAGGCATTTGAGAGCGGAGGAGGGTTTCAGTGTAATCCACCTGAGATGAGCAGGACTGGGATGCACCAACAGGAACACAGCCCAAAATTCAGAAGCACACCTTACCCAAGTTACATGCACACACTTCAGACTGGCAAGGGAACCAGCGTAAACCAAAGCTGCCATCACTTCAGCAGCCCTTCCAGTTCTCCATACGGTTCTCTAGTGTGTTTTGAGGCACACATGCACTCAAGTCCCTGATCACCTACCTATGCTACCTAGTAAACCAGATGCAGCAATTTTTCTAGCTAAAACGAGAGATAAATGAGAGCTTACCTTCTCAGGGTTAGCATTAAACTCTCCCTCTCCCAGATCTTTTTTTTTTTATTATGATTTTTTAATCCCACCCCCCCACGTTTCGGCTACTTTAGCACCCTGGATTCAACTCCCTGCCCAATGAAATGAGCACCACCAGCAAGGTGCTCTGTCCCACAGGGACTTTGCGCTGTCAGTCCATCAACTTCAACCTTAATTACTCAAATTTAAGTAAACCAGTTCACAGTGTATGGACAAATTTAACTCATTCATTTATTATCATGGAGCTGAAGGTGGCCATGGCATTACACTGTACTTGAACTGGGACTAAGGGACAAAGGTCACATCTCCCTTCAAGACACCAGTATTACAAAGGGATTTGCTGACCCGAGGAAGTGACACTGGCAGACATCAATTTGTTATTAAATTTCGTTAATAATATCTGCATTTCTAGCTCAACTGATGACATTAGAACAAAAATTATAAAAATAGAACTAAAATGAAACAAGACCTCTGTAACAAGAGAGCGTATCTACTTCCTTGGGTGGAAACTAAGTCCAGAATAGCAGTGCCCAACTCGAGGCACTTACTCCACTCGAAGAAGAAATAAATGCACATGCAAACATACAGTCTTTTAGGCAGAGTTATTAAAACCCAAATATTCTTATCTTAGCCTGCAGCTAAGAGCAAGCAGACTTATGCATTTCCCAACAGCTTTCTGCACAAGTTCCTAGTTAGTACAGATGTATTTATGGATCTTCACCCACTAAGCATGTGCATTTCCCTTGTGAAGACCAGATGTAAGCTACCATACAATAAATTTTTGAAGAAAATAACTGCACTTTGACACTTGACTCCTAAACAACAGTTTGGAGACCACCTTCCCTAAAGACTAGGGCTTTCCAAGTGGAAGGCAGCAGGGGAGACTTGCACCGCCCTGAAATCCCAGGCTTTCAATCTGCACTAACACGAACTCTTAGCATTTAGAAACCTAAAACATGCCCCTTCTTCAGCCAAGGTTTTGCTGTGTGCTTACGTGCTCTTGGTCTCTGAATGTCATCGAGGGCACATCTCGGAATGCCACCCAGCACACAGCCGGCAAGCAGAGAGCTTGGATTCCCTTCCCCTGCAGCTTTATGAATGTCATGGGCTTCTCATTTCAAGTGCTACGCAGGCAGACTGCATTAATTCTGCAAATAAGTCCGTTTGTTCAGTCCAGCACAACAGCGCCAAAATATGCATCTACAGGATGCAGCTCCACAACAAGAGGTGAGGGAATCCTATCCCTCAGCTTCCTCTGGAGGTGTTTTAGTCATGGTTCAGTGAAGCGCATGGTGAATTGCAACCATGAGCAGAATGCTATTTCAAGGCATTTATTTATATGGGTCAGAACTAGAATTGTAAAGGCACACAGAACAACTGGAGCAAACTGATAGCTTCCTGGAGGCAAGCAAAAAGTAATAAATAAATTGAGGAAAGACTAATGTCATTCTGTCATACAAGCTAAAAAATAAACTAAATGAAATTCAAGGGACGTTTCAAGTTTGCGTCTTGTTTCTCACGTGCAGCAAAGCAGCATCAGTGTGAAGTCTACCCACATAATCCTACTAAATAGATTGAATCCAGGCAGAAATCGAGTTAGGGAACAATCACTCACATTGCTTTCAGAGGAGAATCAGCAAAACTAATTATTAGCTGCCTCCTAGTCTGCCGTGATAACAGAAAGACAACAAGTAACACCTCTAAGCCAAGCACAAGAACCTGAGGCTTGAGGTGGTTGTGAGGTACACACAATGCTCTTCCAAACTTCTTAAATGCACCGAGACCCTGAACACACAGCCTGTTTGGTATAGTTCCCTCAGGCACACCGCTACGGCTGTGGAAGAACATTGCCTGGTCATCTCAGATGGATTCAAAAGGCAGATTACCAACTGCAGCTCTCCTCCAGGCCCTCCTGCCCACCATCACTGGAGCAGGCCCAGGGACAAAGCGCTGCTCAGGCCCATCGTAGCCTGGGTGGGCAGTTTGGGATTCACCTGTACCTTTTAAATATTGACAAAACATATACACATGAAACTCTACACCCTTAGGAACCCAGGGAAGGGGAGGGAGCATTGAGAACACAGCACAAGGCAGGCAGCAGGAGCATCTGCTTTCGGATTCCCAAAAGAGAGGAGGAGGAGAAGAAGAGAGAGAGGTTTCATATCATTAGATTAGAATGGAAACCACAGGGCAGGAAAATGCATTCAGATTTTTTTTTTTCCTAAGGTGGAGGAAGAACCCAAGAGTGAGTGAGTGGCCTTCAGAAAGATCCGTTTCCTTTGCTTCACCATCAGATCACCAAACTGTTGTTTTTCCATTATTATGTGAATACCGGGTGCTTCGTGCAGCTACACCCCACTCAAACACTGGGGCCTCCCATTTTCATGCTAAGCAGGAATAATCTCGCATTCTTTTAAAACACTGATTATTTTGGGTAGAGAAGGATGCAGGGGTACCACAAAATTATTCTTTGGGTGTTTTCTCATTCTGTTCAGATTCTGCCCCATCCCTCATATCGGCTATCAGTTCTGCAACTGCTTTTTGCTGTAAGATGACAAAAAAAAGCAGCAGAAAACTACACGGTCAAGGACTGGAAGAACATCACTTTGGATTGGTTTACTTTTTTGGAGGTTTATGAAGGGTTCAGCATAAAATTGGTCAAGGAACTCTTCAGCAACAATTTTCGTTTTAACTGAAAACCAGAAGCCTTGAGCTTTAACAACTGCAGAAAAAAAAATAGTTTTCGTAGTCATAAATCAAGCCTTCACAGAAAGTCTCCAATGTTAGCGTGGCCTAGAAGGAAAAGGGCAGCCGTGGGTGTTTAATATAGGGCTGTACGGATGGAAGAGCGAGAGTGAAGTTCACGTGCAGAGAAGAAAACATCGTGCTGGAAAGCACAGGCAGAGGGAGATGAGGGATAGAGCTCATCACTCTGTCAGGCCAGCTATTTTTGTTCTGTCTTTTGCGCTTACATCCAAAAAAATAGGGATTTTGATAGAGACCAGAGGTTATTCCCAAAGCCAAATAGAAATGACTAAAATGGAGACTAATTCGCAGACAGCTCTGGCCTACAAATATCAGAAGAATAGCAGAGAGCAGAATAAATATTTACAAACTCAGCATAGTTGATTGTTTTGGTAAAGCGTATAGATTTTTATCCCCAAAGGGAAGTAAAGCTCTCTAAGTAAGCTATAAAGGCATTTACTCTTTCAGACTGCCTTATTAAAACAACAAAAAGAAAAAAGAAATACCATGTTTGGTGGTGGGGTTTTAAGCACAAACTGAGTGTGGAAAGGGAAAGAGCTGAATCTCATTTGTTTTGTACACAGATCAACTGCTTTCTGGTTTCCAGATAACACAGAGACTGAAGAATTTCAGAATGCATCTTGGGAAACACGGGTTGAATTTGCAGAGGGCTCTGAACATGAACAGACCCCAGAAGATACGTTAAAGCAAAGAGGCCACCTTAAGATAGTGAGCCTCAAATCCAGGAGACACACATACAGACTCTAAACTGAAACTGCTTAGCTGAATTGCAACTTCAAAATCTCTTGTGTGCATGCACACATGTGCACACACGTGTACGTGGGGAGTAGGGAAGTTTTGTTTTAATTGAAAATGGGAATCTTAGCATTGATTAAGTCAAGCAGAGTATAGACATGCACTGTGCAAGCTTCCCCCATAGAGCTTTTGGCAATGCACCTTGCTCCTGACCTGCAAAACTCCCTGCTATTCCAGTGCTGAACCTCCTGGGCAGAGAGAGAATCACATCAATTTGTCATTGTGGTGATACTGGTTACATGATGAGAACCAACTGCCAATTAGGACAAAGATCACTGAATCTCTCCGCAACTGACCTGAGCAACATCTGAAGTCTCATTTTCAGAGAAACAAATTACCATTGGCTCTCAACAAAACCTCCCTCTTAATACATTTTATGGATGAAGATAGGTGTGCAAGAGCAAATTCAAGGGGGAGAGGTCCACAGGGGCAGGGCAAGGGAAATGAGGATGCTTTTATTAAGCATCAAATATCTCAAATGTGAAAGGTCAGTTTCTCAGAAATACTGAGCAAGTCTGTAAAAGAGAATAAACAAGATCCTTCCACATGTTAGATATTAAACTTTTTCTAAGGGAGTATTTTAATGCAATGAATATGTGGTCTGGGGGGGGGGGGGGGGCTGTTAGGCTTTATATTTTATAATTATTATTACTATATACACATACATATATATTATTATTATTATTATTGTTTTTTTTACCAGCTCCCTTCACGTGACACTGATTTACTTTATTCTGCCTTCCCCACAGGGCACTCATTGCTGGGGCAATGAGAAGGGGCTGTTATGAAGGCTCGAAGTGACTCCCTGTTTGTTTGAAAGGCTGGGAACCTGATCCCTTATTACAGATGGGAGCATCTAGGAGCATTCGTACATGCTGCCCAGAAATGACCATGCTCAGAGTCTGGAGTCAGAGGGAACAGGAGACAGTCCCCAGAATAGCTTCTCCCTTCCCCCATCACACTAATTCCTGCTGATCTCTACAGAGTATATTCTCTAGGCAATGAACTGCTTTTTACTCTGTGCAATCAAAACATGAGAAGCGAGTACAGAAACAGGACTTACCTTGGAGCCGCGCTCATTAAAGATTATCTCTACATCAAGGATTTTGCCAAATTGCTGCAAAGAGACAAGGGGGGGAAAAAAAAAGATTTATTTTTGGCAGTCCCTTTCAGGTAACTTTTTGGGGCTAGCTTAACATAAGAAAGGAGGCGAGAATATTTCCATTTCTAGTATATACAAAAAAGGCATAAAATTATAGCAATGTGACTGAGTTCTTTCAGCTTATGACATGCAGATCCTCTTGGCCACAGACACTAAGTTTTTCTCAACAACATCTGAAGAAAGATTTCCAGAAGAGTTTTAGGGATTCCAGCTGGCTCCTGAGCACGGCAAAAATGGGGAAAATGAGAATTACAAAGTTAAAAAGGCTTCCACACTGTGGAACCACATACTGATCACATCCTTTACCTGGGAGCATATTTTAGCGTTGTTATTGAACTGGTCAGATTCAAACCAGTTACGTGTATGTAAGGCATTACTACTTCAACAGAGCCCCGCAATAGTCTGCTAGAAATGCTGTATTTCCAAAGAGTAGGTTTGCTCTCCAGAAAGACAGGTCCAAGATCTCATTCTCAGGAACATACATATGGAAGAGTCATAATTTGTTTAAAAGCAATGTATGTCTCTAGAATCTAAGCATTTTTCCTACCCCGTTCTTTACAAAAGCTTTCAACATCACAGTTCTCCATCTCATCGCCTGCAGAAGTTTTAAAGGGTGTAGGAAGTGAAGGAACAGACAACAAAAGAAGAAAGGATGGTTTCACAGTTAGGAAAAATGACGAGCACCACCTCTGGGCACTAGAATCCTTCTGCCTTGTCACAGTGCAAAGTGATATTTGTCAATTATTATTATTATTTTTTTTTTTTTTTAAGATCAACATTTCCACATCGAGTCAAGTGGGTATAATGCTTATTTTCTGAGTGCCCTGCTCCAAAGATTTGTGTCCAGATTTGCAGACGTGGAACATTTGCAACAGTAAGCCATGATGACTAAAGAGAAGCTTTGGATATGTAAAGCAGTAAAAAGCTATTAAGTCCCTTCAATCGTCTTTATGCAAATGAAACTCTTCCAACAATTTTAGCTATAGTTTCTGTCTGCTTCCATCTTCCATTCTTAAAAAGGAGATAGTTGTATCCTTTTTACAAATGCTGGATCACAGATGTTGTTTTTACTGTTCTATTGTGTAAGGACAATACTTGATCTTCTATTCATCTCCAGAACAATTGAATGCATAATATCTTACGTTACACGAAGTTTGAATAACGTTAATGTAAACGTGAGCAGCGACTGCATCTTCCTTTAAGCCTCCACATCCCAACAGCTAGGCTTGATCCATGCTGGATCCTCTTTTGACCACTGCTGTGCCAATCACAGCTAAAATACATTTTCTATTTCTATCCCATGCTTGGTGTGGGCTTGTCTATAAAGGAGATTAGCCATTGATTGCTCTTTGTTGTCTTTGTTACTTGGGCACTGCCATGAAAGAAATCAGTCACGACTGCTCTCCTGATAAACTACAAGTATTTCAGTATAGTTACAAGACAGGCTGAACCAATTTGACAGCTTACGGCTGCCAAAGGGCTGCTCCTGCTCCTTCATCCTTCCTGCCTGGGCTCACCAGCTTCCAAGAGCTGGCCCTGGCTCTCATTCTCACTCATATATCAACTGATACAGCTCACCAGTTCCACAAAAGAGTAGCCCAACAAACGGAATGAGTAACACATTTTTGACGGTTTACTGGTCTGAACTGATTCAAAGGGTCATGGGAGCGTTAAGGCTCTGAGAAGCAAGGGAGAACGGAAAGTTGCATGCTCAGCCCAAGAGTGGGATCTGTCCCTGCCAGATCATCTCAGCTGTCTAGCCTTGCCACACATGCTGAAACAGCCGGGCTCTTGATAAATGCAAATGCCAAAATTATTTTCAGAAACTTCAGAGCCATCAAAAATCACCGGTTTCTTCTTCATTAGAGTCGTCTTGAAAGAGAACAAACTGTGCAGCTTCTGGTGCACAATTATGCTTTGCCATCTTCCCCCTTCTCCACACCCAGCTGGGCCTGGATACTCGGGTACTGCTGCCAGAGCTGCTTGCCAGCCCCATTCGGCCAACCTCACTGCTCAGAGTTTCCACACCAACAGGAAATCTCGTCTTGTGCGTTTAATTCCTCAGGACTGGCAAAAAGCTGGAAGGTAATACTGAATGTAAGTGGTTTGACCAAGCTGTGAGAGAGGCAGAGGGCTGCCTCCCTACCCTGAAAATGAAGGAAATACATGTGTTGTTTCCTGGATGAAAATTAAGATAGTCAAAGCCTGCTGCTGCAGCAGCAAGTACATGCTTGAAGCCTACAGTGGGGGCTACGGCCACCTCACCACTTTTTCACCTAAGCTGTGTTTGATGAAGCAGGTGGGAAGAAAGTAGCAGGGACAACAGAAGCTAACTGCTGCACTGAGGCTTGCTGCAGAGGTTTCCTGCTCTGTGAAATTCTTTGGAAGAAAGCAGTGTGGCTGTGAGGCAGCAGGACATGTGCTGGGCTATCCAAGACTCTGCTGCAGCCATTGCCACAGCTGCTCTGGCAGCTCCAAATGTAGCAGCTCTTGCTCTTACTGCTGCAACGGTTACAGCATGTCCAGGCCTGGAGGCTTTATTTTTTTTTTTTTTTTGGTTGTGTGCCAGAATTTTCCTGGAGAATGAAAGCAGGAAAAAAGAACTAGTTCATTTTAACAGTTTATATCTCCTTCAAAGCTGAATCTAATTTAGTGGAACATAAAAAGGCACTTTGTTCTCCAACGGTGCTTCCCCTACCAATGTCAACAGCCTACTGCAAACAATGGAAGTTTTAAGAGCTCCTTCACAAAAGGTTACAAATTCTGTATAGATAAGCCAGACTGTCTAAAAACAACGATCAACACCAAATGCCCCCGTATTAATTTTTTAAAATCATGTATACAGGCATGTTTGTGTTTTACAGCAGACAGAGGCTCTAGCCAAATAAAACAAGACCCGCGCTTAGGTCATCCATGATGGGGACTAACCCTCTAATCTCTGACCTTGAAGGCATGAATCACTGTGCTCACAGACCTGATTCTTTCACTCAATTATTACCAAGAACATACCAAGAGCAGCAGTGGAAAAAAAAAAAAATTCTGAGCACAAGCCTCTAAAGAAAGCATAGCAGAACTGCACAACTCAAACGTTCTTCATCATGACTTCAACAGCTTATTATGTGACTGCGAGATCAGCACATCATTCTGCTACACATCAGGTCACACAAGAAGCCTTCTCCAGGAACTGGTTGTGCATGAGATGTGTGTATATATATACACACACACACACACTTGCAATCATGCTATGGCATAGAAGTCTCAGAATCTTGTTTTGTCTTAGTCCTCCACTCCCTGAAGTGACCTCGTACAAGTTTTCAGTTGTTTTTCAGGAAAGCAGTTAAATCAGAATCATCTCTTCTACAATGGCATCAAGGGATGTTGGAGATTAGCGTTTTAAGGGGAAGTAACAGACAACAGCTATGAACAGAACCCAGTTTTCTTGCTTGAAGTTGATGCACCTCATAGAAGCAAGGGCATTGTGAAAGGAAGAGCATGCACGCTGCGTGTTTCTTTCTACCCAGATGACACAAAGGCAGCAGATTTTTCCAGCAGAGGCCATAACTACATTACATATCATAAATTTGAGAGGTCTGGCACCAGAGAGCTTTTGCCTTCCAAGGTACTGACAGTTAGGTAGGGCCCCTCCTGCAGGCTCTGTTCCAGCTGGCCCTACCTCTTCTGCCTGTCTATAGAGCTTTCAGAAATCAGTTCCGAAACGTGCCAGACAAATACCTTAACCCTACAGAAGCCAGCAAGAGGGATTATAAGGTGAATTCTCTGTACGTTATGGAACAATCAAAAGGTAACATAAGCCACCATCAGACAGCCTCCTACAACAGAACTTTCTACGCCCAACAGCTTTGCCTTGGATCTACGTAATTCACTGAGAGATGAGTGCAGTAAAGTACCCAAACCTAGAAGATACCCATTTACAAATTCCACTAGAAATTCAACATCACCAGGAAACCAATTGCTTATGCAGGAAATAATTTCATGTCCTCAAGCCTGAGGTGCACAAGCAAGAGCACTCTGTATGCAGGACAGGTCCCTGCTGCAGTGAGTGCCCTTGCCCCAGCTCCCTACTTGACGGGATGTCTTTCAGCTGACAATGTCTGTATCCACTGCAGCACATATTAGGCAGTGCTTAGTTACAGTAGCCTGGGACCTGCCAGAGCTAAAGGGCTATCAAGGTGTGAACTTCCTCACCTGAAGCTGGGTCACTGCTCTTCAAAACAGTGGTGTGAAGGCTCTGATGAGCCTTCAGACAAGCTACATCAGTGTGCTTTGCTGACAGGAAGAGGAAAGCATCAAGGATTTCTAAACCAAAGCTCTACCATAGTTTATCAGGGGGACAGAAAACAAGCAATGGCAAGCCCTTATTAGGGTTGACCTGTTGTCCAACAAAGAGCAGACATTTTCTAAGAAGTCAGACTTCAAAAGGAAGCCAGAGAAAGAGCACTGATTTCTAACACGTTTTACAGAGCATAGCCATCCCAGCAAACAAAATGATGAGGAGCATGGTTTCGCAGTCATTTGTTAGCATCTGACTCAGAAATAAAAGATTTTCAGTCAGAACAGCAAGATGTGGGTGCACAGTCCCGCAGGGTACTGCTCCAGAGCAGTTAACAGCAGGCTGACTTCCAGGCATGCACTTCCAGCCGCTTGCTCCCACCTCATGCCTGCACCTCAGTCTGTGACTGGTGCCATTGCCAGGTGACTGGTGCCCAGAACTGCACCCACAGAAGCGGCAGAGATTCCAAGCTGGGTTTGAGAGGACTCTTAAAACCCTCATGTGACAGTCCGATAGCTCATGACAGTTGCTGTGGCACACGTACTTCCATAGAGGAGCACTGTGGCTCCTGACATGGCCATTCAGAGAGAGCACGATGTTCAAGCAGTGCTGAGCACACCACCATTCAGTCACAGAAGGTGACTCCAGGAACTGCACTGGAGACATCAAGATAAACAGCAGTGGCTCTTCTAACACTACTCAGTTAAATCAATCAGCAGGAGTAAAGGCGTGGTGCTCTCTTACTGCAGGAAGAGCTGGGAAACAAGAGATGTCACAAAGAGGTCCCTTTCACGTCAGAACTCCTGCTCTGCAGTACTGCCATGTAGGACTCGATCACATGTAATCAGGGGTCAGTACTAGCTGGAGACTAAAGAAGCTAAAATCCATCTTGATATCCAAAAGATTTCTTCCTTCAGATGTTCAATCTAATGAAAAAGCAGAGTCCCTTTCCACACGTTTGCCATTATTCTCACTCCATCATATTATTTGCCTACTGTAACACCTAATGAGCAGTTTTCTGACATTGTCAATAGGTGTGTACCATGAATTACTTGTGGATTCAAATTCATCTACCGGTAGAAAGACCTATAGTCAACTTTATTATTGCTTTAGCCTACAAGCATAGGCTCATAGAGGTGTTTTGCACTCCTGACACCAGAAGAAAGTTAGATGAGAAATTATATCCATTGATATATTTTAGGAAACACTGAGTGCCAAGAAGCCAAGACTTTCAGGTTGCAAAACCTTCCAAGAATATCCACTATAGAGCTCCCAGAGCTGAGGTGTTTGGATCACATAAAGCTCCCTTTATTGTCTGGGCTGGGCTGATGAGGTTCCCCCAACAGAAGCAATTAGCAACCTACAGGTAGAAGCCATAACATAAGCTAGACAAAATGTTGTACTAAAAAGAAAAAAGCAATGCCATTCGAAGCCAGAGCCTGAAATTTCACACCCTTTACACTGCTATCCCATCTTCACCAACAATCATCATCAATATGCTCCTTACTTTTACCTTACGCTTTCTCTTTTTTCTCTCCTTTTTTAAAAAACAGGAGAAGATTTGTGAGCACTTGAGAGCGTTCCGCCAAGGCAAATTCTGAGAAAAATCAATTCTGACTACTTGTGCTGTTGCTCCTACAACAGATAAGTAGGATTTAGTACACAGACGCCTGCACGAACCACCAAAACAATCCACTCCGCTTTCATTTGTGGAGGAAATTCATGATTCAGCCACAGAACAGATGGATATTCCTCTTTCAGCAATCCAGCCCAGCCTCCATCTTTCCCAGGAGACTCTGAAGGGCATCAGAGCTGACCAGATTATCTCAGCCAGTTTTATATTGGGAGGCAAACTGCTTCCTGAAGCCGAAGAAGGAAGGACTGAAGGTATCAGTGATGAGGTACAATCATACACTATCACAGCACAAAGCTGAAAGGATTGGGAACGTGCTGACGGAAACAGGAGATTTTCTTCTGCTTACATGGTCCATTAAGGAAGGGAGCAGCCTACTAGCAGTTAAGCAGACTACCATTGTGTCATAGACTTTTCACACACAGGTTGTAGAATGTCCCTCAAAAACTAGGTAAGAACATTCTGAAAACATGGGTTAGCTTGTTTTTAAACACTGAGAGCAACTCCATCGCTCTCCAGTAAGTTGCTCCATTGTTTAAATTAGCCTAAATGACTAAGAATTTTTCCTCTTATTTCAAGGTTAATTGTGAGAACTCCTAGCTTCCAGCTGGAAAATCTTGTTACGACTGCAAATAAGACCTAAAAGCCCTATTAGTAGGCATCATCCATGCATAAGCACCTGCACAGCTCAACCTAGTCATCTTCCAACCTCTTTTTGACTTCGAGGCTGAATAAATGAACACAACACCTTATACACCTCAAAAGCCACTCTTCTTCAAAGCCATAAGTTATTTTTACGGTCCTAAACTAAACTCAGAACAAAACAAAATTATGCAGTCTTTTCAACTTTGAACACGAGCAAGATCACATCCCCCCTTCAACCTGATACTGCCTTTTGCGTTACTGATGCAGTTATCTTCAGTGATCACCCGTTCTCTCCCAAAACAGCATCTTCCAACTAATACCTTCTATCCCACATGCATAGCTCATACCCAAACACACAGCACTCCGCACTAAACTGTATCAAACATGGACCTACTGGATTTTTTTTTATTTATCAGCAGTTGACCAGTCATTCCCTAACAGTAATCTAATCTTCCTCCTCCTCAAATAAATACATATACACGTGTATATATATATATATACACAAACACATATTTTAAAATGTAAACCTTACAGGCAAGGTTTGAATAGTACTATCTCCATGGGTTGACACAGATACTGAATAAGACAGACTGAAAAGGATCCTTGGGAAAACCTACACTAGAAGCACTCTTGATCATTGACGTCTTCCCATAAAGCACAACTTTTCACGATCTACCATTAAAGATTTTTTAACCCCTCTGATGTGTTCTCTTCTCTGGTCTTGTTTTAAATAAAAACTGGGTCACGCAAATTAATTCAACTGCTTAAGCAATGTTCAACTATCTCAATACTGCTTTGTATAATCCTATCAAAATAGACATGTTAGAAAGATGCATTACCTTGCAGAAAGTCATGCGGAATGACAGTAAACTCCTCCCTCAGATTCTAATGTTTTTTAAAACTTTCCACAATTATTTTTACATTGGATCAACATTCAGATAATTAGCAGGTAGCTTTTTGGATCATCCCCTTATTTTGTTCCCAATATTGAATTCAGTCCTCTCCAATTCCCCTAGCTTACACAAATTGGTTAAAAATTAAGATTAATGAATAAAAGAGTCTGTTGGTTTGGCTGTTATCCTTGGTCACACCTTATCTATCTGCTAGTGTTTGCTTGTTTTTTTTTTGTTTGTTTGTTTTAATAAATATTAGCAAGCACTATCTCATCCTCCTTCATTATGAATTGTATACAAAACCATACATGGTAAAAATAATTCCTATTACATCACAGCAAGTACTATGCAAATATTTGTTTTTTTTTAATTTAAAAATATTAATTTTATACCGGACCTATGCCTTATTAGACCTTTGTTCTTTGCATGTAAATAATTGACGCTTTCTCCTTTTACCTCATCAATACGCTAGAGATTTAGTGCATTTTCTTTCTTACCTAATCCTTTGCTCAAGTAATTACATTCACTGCTATTTAGTTCCTTCCTCCTCTTCATCCTCCCTGAGTGGTGTGCAGATTGCTTCATAGTAACACACTTTCCATGACTGTGGAATCATGCCTTCTTGGCCATCAGTATGATTTTGTTGAATACTTTACAGCTTCCATTAACGCTTCCCCCTTTTAAATGTACCTTCCCAGCTGGCTATCCTGCCAATTGTTTAAACTAAGAAACAGACTCTTCTAAAGCTCCTTGCATTACTGACTGATGCCATATTCTATTTGCACAAAGTAAATACAGACAAATAACAATCACTGGTACCTAGGCAACCGTGGGATTTCAGATCAGCTATTAACTCTTCTTTATCTCCTAGAACAAGGTCAACTATTGATTTATTCCACACTGGGTGCACAACTGTGTGCATTAAAAATGACCTATTCTTTCCAGAAGCTTTCTTGAAGTCTTTCCATTGGTATCACAAAATGTCAGGTAAATATTACCTGCTTTAAGCAGCCTATTTTATTTGCCAGCCTATAAGAAGCATATACTTAGGAAATGTTTGTTCCATCGCTGAGGATATTCCTGGGACCTGTAAGAAACATGCGATAGGAGGGAGACGACTTGAAACCCAAAGAACTTGAATTTGTCAGGAAATCCTTATGCCTGCAGCTCTCCCAAAGAGCGACCGTTTGGAAAGCGTTATGTAATTTCCACTTAATCACACACAAAACAACACATCTGAAGTCCACCTCTACTCAGGACTGGATGAAGGCATCAGCTCATCTTTTGTGCCTCAGGACTGGGCTGACCTCTCTCGCATGCTGTTCAGTCCTCAGGGGACTTCTTTCCTCCCATTCCCCACCATCGCATTTATTTCTTCCTCCTCCACTGCTTTGCTGTCTACCCAATTTCTCTCATTGTACAGTAGTTTGGGAAAACCACTCCAGGCAAGGATTTTGAGTCTCTCAGATATGACGTTGAAGAGATGTGACCTGACACACAGAAGGGAGAGGGACAAGATGGGGGTTATAGGCAGCCACAGCTGAAGATTTAGACAACCTTGAGTCCCCTGCAGGAGAAAGGGTTGGTTTCAGTGAGACACCCAAGGGAAAGCATCCCGATCCTGAACAAGAAATGGGAGCAAAGAGGATTCAGACAGAAATGCTCTCCTGCTTGAGGCTCCGAACATGCGGAGAGAAGCAGCATAGAGAAGAGGCAAGAGCTGCAAGAACCACTGATTATTTCCTTGGCAAAGCAACAAAGTTTTTCCTTACAGGAAAATGGCACTTTTTTTTTTTTTTAATGCCTCAAAAGATGAATGATGATCTGCTATGCGTAATTCTCAGCAAACACAGTGCCAGGTGAACTAGAAAAAAGGCTTCATAGGGAATACACCATTTACCTGAGTCAAAATCATATCACCATGCTGGAACTAAAGATGACATTCAGACAAAAAGTAAACCAACATCAGGTGACTTGGGGAGCAACAGAAACTAGCTCATATATTGCACAGAAGGGGTGAGGAAGTGCACAAATGGCAACACCTGAATCCCCCAGAAAGATGAGAAACCTCAAGCAGCTAGACTGTATTCTCTACATGTTCCACATCAGGACAGCAGTTCATTCCTACTGCCTGTGTCTACCCATATCCAAAGCAAACATGAGAGCTGAGAGTCACCAAGACAGGCATGTTCTTGCCATTTCCATTTCATTCCTGTCCCCATGCCAGGAGTACAGGGAGGAAAGTATCAGTGTGAAAGTATATGAAAGGGTCCAGTCTTGAGCCAAGGACCAGGCCCAAAGGAAGGGGCAGCACAAACACGGAACAGTTTATGTAAGTGATACTGCTCTCAGGAGAGGGGAGCAGCAGCAGCGTAGAGCAGAGTGTGCTAAATACAGATTGTAGCAGGTGGCCCAAGAACTGGCTGTGATTTCAGCAACCAGTTTATCCAAACGGACGGAAATGCCGACTGCACAGCTCTGAAACAGCAAAAAGCAAGCTAAAAAACACAAGCAGAGCAGGCAACTGAAGACTCAGCAATCACAGATTGCCAGGAGATGAGTTTCACCCTGAAAACATTCCCACAGATGTCAAAAGTGCAGCAATCTAATGCATGAACAAGAAGGAATGCCAACCCAAGCCTCTAGCAACAGAATCACAGAGTTGTAATTTCAACTGGGACCTATTTCCAGAGGTCATTTAGTTCAACACCTGCTCAGAGCAGGTCTAATGAGATCAGTTTGGCTGGGCTGTATCCAGTCAAGTCGAACAACTCCCAGGATGGAGGTGTCTGAAGCCCTGCTGAGGTCCCTCTGAACAGCAGCCCTGCCCTCTGGCATTTTGACAACTCCTCAATTTGGTTTCATCCACAAAATAGCTTCTTATGGCTAAAAAGAAAAAAGAAAAAAACCAAAAAAAACTAAAAAAAAAAATTCAAGAACAAAAACCAAATATGTCTCACAATATACAGTAACTTAGACTCCTGCTGAAGACCATCAGTGAAAGTTTTATATTTCTGCACACTTTGTATCATCCAAGCAATGAATCGATAATTCCAGTTATTCCTTTTTCATGTACAAATTTAAGCTTAAAGTCAAAATGTCAATTTGGCACTCTTAAAATACTGTAACACTACTCTCCCTGTGACAGTGCGTATATAGGTGTGTACACACACACAGATGCCTAAAGAGATGCAACAGCTGAAATGGCAGAATAGAGCAGAATTTGGAGGAATAGCTGGCTACATGTTTAGGATCAAGGACATACACTCAAAGCAGCACAGTAAAGGAACCTTAGGTTTGCTCTTTCCTGACTTGAGTGCTCTGCACTGCATCTTAAATAGGCAGCAACATTTTAAGCCTGTTAACTTTATAAAGAAGCATCTCTAAAGATTTTAAAACACATCATCAACCAAGAACGCTACCATCATACCAACAAGTCACAGATTCCCGATGATGATACATAGCCAGCTTCACCTAAACGTTAGGTCACGAGGCACCCGGCTCATCTGTGTCCGCATGGAAAAAGTCACCAGCTACCCTCACGTAAACTAACTCTTCCCCAGAGAGCTCATAAACTGAGAAGATGAACAGCACATGAAGATTAGGGGAAACCAAGCATTCCATCAAAAGAAACAAAATGTCTATCATACCCAACTCAAAATACCATCTGACTTGCACTAGCTTTTCCAGGCGCAATTACTAGTTGGCCAATTCCTTGCAGTAATTTTTCATCACAAAAGTGTATCACGAGGAAAGATGTAAATATTTCAACAAGTTCCTAAGCAACTGAAAAACAGTGCTTTGTGAAGGATATATTAAGTCAATGTTTAATCCTAGTCTTCACTAGGAAATAAGGTAAAGTTTTGTTGCTGTTGTTGTTTTATTTCCCCCCAAGCCAATTGTTAGCTGGTAATTAGCATCTTTATGTGAACAGCACAGTTACAGTTTTCATGTGTACTGACCAAATGCTACTAATTGCCCTAATCCTGCAAGCATTTTATAGGGTGCTGAGCAAACCGGGACAGGGTCAAAAGAAGGGCTTTTCCCCCAGGGAACATATGCCAGCACCATACATTCTGCCTGTGGTGAAGGAGAACCTGCTGCTGTGCCTTGAAGGGCTCTAGTAAACTTACCCCAAACATCTGTCGAAGGTCAGGATCTCGAAAGCGGAAGGGAATGTTAGACACATGAAGTCGTTTCGGAGTGGATTTGCTCTCGGTGTTCTCACTGCTCTGTGTCTGTGATTGCTGTCCATCTGTCTGTGCCCCTCCTTCCGTCTGCTGAAATCGGAAAGACAAAAGCGTGTGCGTGAATAGAAACCGTGCAAATTACTCTCGTGTGCTTCGTCCATCTCTTTTTATGTATTAGTACTCTATTTGTGATTGCAGTATCTGAGTACTTGACAATTACTTTGATGAAGTCAGCAATGCTTAACCATTGATTTGTTGTGCTTCCCTTCTCTTTCCTCAAGTAAACAGTAATGAGATCTCATCTTCCTTCCCCTTGTATCACCTTTTAGCTTAGTAGATTTGCCTTTGGTTTTCTCAAATTGCTTCTCTTTTCCCCTGCTCTTCCTCACTTCAGCTGCCACCATATGAAAGCTCTAATGAAGAGGCGGATCTTCCGTATCCTCAAGCTGGGAGGTAGTACCGCCGTTCTAATCTCATGTGGCAGGATGTTCCTGCAATCATCAAAATCCCACAGCTGAAGTGTCAGCTCTTCACCGGGCCAATACCAGAAATGCATCTCCAGGCAAAATGGCATCTGCTCTGTCAAGCTCCCTTCAGAGAAACACTACCCCCAAAAGAAGGTCTATAATTAAACGGTAAAATCCATGTATCAACAGCTTACGGATGTCTTTGATTAACTTTTCTAGTACATTTAAAAGCCATCCCAGGGACAGGAAACAGTCATTAGCGCTGGTGGATTTATAAAAACCTCCAAATGCTACTTTCTGCTGCCAGCTCCACAACTAAAATAAGGGAATTAGACCTGGAAGTCCCAAGCGCCAACTGGTACAGCAAAGCCAGGGAAAGGGTGGGCTCTTAGTCCTTGTGCACAGAAAACGTACAGCAAGAAGGTACACAAGTGTGCCATGAGACAGACCTAATGGCCCCACAGAGAAGAAGCAAGGAAGAGAACTTCAGCCGCTCGTGCTGGGCTTAGAGTAAAAAGCAGTCATATCTGAGCAAGGCACTCAACATAAAGACAGTCCCTTTGCAAAATGCACTGATGAGAAAATGGTGGGGTTTTGCACTTTAGTCAAAACCACATCAGCAAACGCTCAGAGCCGGAGAACACAGCAGACTACAACCCAGTCAGCTTTATTGTTCTCTCCCTGTTCAAGAGCAAGGAGTGATGGGTGAAGGAATTCAAAGAGCATCCACCCACTCACTCCCATCTCCTATTGCTTGCCTCAGCCCCGTGGGACTAATGCTCTGACACTTGTATGATGCACTTCAAAACGTCCTTCCATTTCTTTAGGTGCCAGCCTGACCTCCTCCTTAATCCACCATGTGAAAAGAAGCTCTACGAGAAAGCAAGGGCTGCGTAATTGTTAGTCAGCCTCTTTAGGCACCTTCAGGCCTTAAAACTTACAATTAAGAAGTAAGGGGTTGTTTTGGTGGAGGTCTCTTGTTCCCCTCTCCTTTCTCTAAATATACGTTTGTCTACGAAAAAGAAAAATATGTGGGGAGTTGCTCACACTGATTCCACAACCACTGTCTTGGGCACACTAGACTGCCCTGCACGTCATTTCATATGCAACACTTGGTGATATTTGGGAAAAAAAATCTCTCCACAGGTAAACTTTACTGGCAACATTAAGAGAGCTTCTTCTGGCCAGAAACGTCCCTGACAGATACGACCTTGAACTTGTACAGTGGTTATAAAGGACTGACAAAAACAAGCTAATAGTTAAGCACTGGGCTCTTGTGCTGAGCAAAGCAGTGGCAGCTTTCCATATTATTTTAGTAGGACAGCATAAAACACGTTTGATCTGATTAATATAAATTAAGCCGTGATAGGAGGACCAGAGATACTGCCCTGCAATTATCTCTACTCCCCAGAGCCACGTGAGTCTCGGGAGAAGCCTAGCAGGATGAAGAATTTTTATTTGGCTAAGGCTCAACCCCTCTTCTCCTCAGATATCAAATTTTCAAGAACAACCTCACAAACTTCTATTTGACCATATCTAAAAAGCAGCCGTCCCCTCTTCAAATCCCAGCTCCTCTCCTCCCTTCACCCCTATGACAAAATGCATCTCCAAACACAGAGTGCACCCTAGGGGAAGAATCGATGCAGCTGGCTTGTGATTAAATCACGCCATGCTATTTGGTGGTTTTATTTTTATTACTCCATCAGAGTCCTTTGCTCCTCCGGGTAAGTCTGTCCAAGCAGGACAAAACACAGGGGTAGCCCATCCATCACCAGTGCACACAATGGCTGCGTTGGAGTGAGCGCTCCAAAACAACTCCCCAAAAATCACTGATGCTCCTGCTCCCAGGCATCTCTTTCCAAACCCATTTTCAAGCACGTTTTGGAGTCTTGCTAGAGCAATTTGCCACATCCCAAGCCGTGCATGGAATTGGCAAGTGGGCAAATGCTCGCACCCTTCCACACTGCATCCTCTGCAGTGGGAACTGGGGAAAGGTAGAGACTCTGAATGGTGACAACAAAACCACGTTAGACCCTATATTCAAATATAGATGGCACAGGACTGGACCTGCTGCTGCCAAAGGAGAGGGAGCCGGGAGGTCACCTGCACTCCTCTCCCAGCCATTTGTTCATAAGCAGAGGGCAGAGCTCCTCTCTTACCAAGGGTGCAATCCATCATGTACAGTGGCCTGCTCAAAAATACTCACAGCTGTTCCTGCATATGGCAGCGTGCTGCTGTCACACAGGAGTCAGTTTTCCAGCACGTGAGATGTGTACAAGACAATGGCTTCAAATTGGAAAAACAAGAGAAGGGATGGGGGCATCAGCCCAACCTTACCTTTTTGATTACGTGTTTTTGCAGGCTCTCTCATTTTCTTGATTTTTCAGCAGTAGCTTAACATTAAATACCTCTTCTCTCTGGATGCTGAAACCTCTCTCATTTCTTAGCATCCACAGCCCCAAGGAAAGAGCTGAACTTTCTGCCACTATAACATTAGCTCAATACATTTGTCTACTGCCACACACTCAGCTACAACATCAATGAAAGAAACAGTCTCCTCAGATCTTGCTTTCCCCTCCCCCCTCCTTTTATAGTTATTCCTTGTCTTAAATCATTAGGAAGGAGATGAAAGGAAGGGCCCAGAGCCCATTCTCCGGCAGCACATAATGGAGACTGGCAAAGCGCTGCCCTGACCGAGCCCAAGCTTTTATCGTCGTGTTTCACCCAGCACCCGCTCCTCACCCTGACTCCTTCCCTTCCCCACATCAGGTTTTGAGACACAGAAGGGAGCTGACGGCTGTTCCCTGGGTCTCAGCACTCGCAGTTGGGCAAAGACCCCGTGTTTGGAAACAGCCCTGGATCCCCGCTGCCTGCTCGCTGTAGTCTGGGTAACATATACTTATGCAGCGATAATGTCATTCACGCCTGCACACACAAGCTCTGAGCTGCTCAAGGTCACCGAGAGCTGCACTGCAGCTCAGCACGCGCGGTATTTGCTTCGCTCAACTCCTCGCTCCCTGTGCCCCCATGCCACCTCCTCGCACCGACTGGCAATAAAGAAACCCAAAGCAAGAAGGGGCAGCTGCAAGGGGAAATGTACACATAAAAGGGGACCGGGCTGTCTTGCAGGGCTCGGAGGCAGCTGTACAGCCACCTTCCCACCTCCCAACCAGGCCCCTCTCCCCAGAACGGCTGGCAAACAAGCCATTCTGAAGGACTTCTTCTTGGAGGGAGGGGGAGCCTGAGCCCTGAGCAGACATCCATCTGTGCCAGCAGACACAGGGCTACCCCACCACGAGCAAGATGGACCCTCACCCCACAGGCCAGCACAGGGCACACGCTGCTTCCCACTTTCCTTCTTCTCAACTGCAACCGCTTCAGGCCCAAGTCATAGCAAAGTGAAAAACAACCCCCTGACTTCTTCCCCCAGGAAACAGGCACTCCAAAGGCTGCAAACCATCATGAACCATAAATCACCGCAAAAGAAAATGTTTACAAAACACAAACTGTAACTAACAGCTATATTTAACAGGGGACTTGGGTGGCTTACAGCATCCGGGAGACAGACTGTGCTCACTCCACTGCTTCTAGACCAGTCTTGGATCCATAAAAAACAGAAACACCTTGATGGGGTCAAGACCTTGAGGAACTGCGTGGAGACAGGGACTGCACACCAGGACTGGCAGAAGGCAACCTGTCCACTGCCACAAAGAGTGCAGTGAACACTGAAAGATCTCTGCAATTTCCATTGAAATGCCTGGGCCAAAACAACCAGATGCCCACCACGGAACAGATACCCACAAAGAAAATTTGGTGGAAAAATGAGCACAGAATCGGGCATTGGACACCAAATCCTGTCTTGTCACACTGCACCTGAGCAGCACTGAGTGAAGGATGCAGCAGCTCCCACTGCTTATAAAAAATGGCCAAGGACATGCCAAACCACTTCTACTCAGCTTTTGACTATTTCCATTAGCTAGATTAATCTAGGGTGTATTTTCTTCTGACCGTTACCTGTTTTCAGACACACTAAAGCTTAAGTCCTTTTGTTCCCTTTCCTCATTATATAAATACAAACCCCGCCTGCAATCAGAACAAAAACCTGACACATTGTGCTTCCTATACCTCTGACACGTCATGTTTTCCACATAACCAAATACAATTAGCTTGTTTTCCTGAGCGGTATTTTTTTCTAGGATTCATTGGCTCTCACCCCACCCCCCTCCCCAACTTTCTTTCAATGAGGTGGTGAAACGAAGCAGCCCAAAAGGGTTGTTCTGCAGGTCATTATGCTAAATCCACTGCGAATGGTGCCTGTCCGTTTCTCAGAAAAGTAGGAACGCTCTGGCAAGCTGAAGAAGGCAGTAAGATTTCCTGAGCCAAAGCTCATCTCTGGACCACATCACTTAGAGTGAAAGAAGAACGGCCACATAGTGACAGACTAAACAAGTGTCCAGCCCCCTATCTACTTTCCAACAGCAGCCAAACAGAGCACCTGGATAAGAACACAGGAATGGGGCAAACGCTCAGTGGTGCTTCTTGGGCCTCCCAGCCTGGAGGGAGCCTCCAGCAAGCAGAGCCAGTCCATGTCTTCCTCGTAGCTGGCCACTGGCAATGAATCCACTGCCCATGATATGTTTCTGCAAGTTTTATGAACCCATTCATACTCTCAGCTTCGAAAGCATCCTGTGAAGGCGCCAGGGGAGGGTTAGTTTGGATATCAGGAAAAACTTCTTCACAGGAAGAGCTGTTAAGCACTGGAACAGGTTTCCCCAGGGAGGTGGTTGAGTCACCATCCCTGAATGTGTTTAAAAACCGTTTGGATGTGGTGCTCAGGGACATGATTTAGTGGTGGGTTGTTAGAGTTAGGGTAGTATGGTTAGGTTGCGGTTGGACTTAATGACCTTTAAGGTCTTTTCCAACCTGAGCAATTCTATGATTCTCTGAGCAAGAGTTCCACAGTTAAATTCTTCATTATATGGACAAAAACATGAAGAAAATAGTTGTGAGGCTTTTTTTGTTTGGGTTTTGTTGTTGTTGTTTTTAAATATACAGGCCACAGGGTTATTTCCTGCAGGTATCCTAGTAAGTGAAAATGGAAGAGTTCCCGATATCATTCAGTATTCCATGCATGTCACATCCCTTCATTCGTCTATCGGCTCTTTTCCTAAGTGAAGATTTCATTTCTTCTCATAAAGAACCTGCTACTCCCTTTTCATCATCGCTATTATCCCTCTCTGCACTGCTTCTAGATCTCCTCTAACCTTTGAGAGATACACAGCACTACCACGGCTCTGTACACTCTCATAATGATATTTTCTGATTTATTCTCTAGTTCTCCTTTGAAATCATTTTTAAATCTGCCTCACTAGACGCAAGTCTGGAAGCGCTGACAACCAAAATAATCTGCCTCATACTCGAAGCAAATTTCTGATGTTAAATGTCAGAGTTTGCTACCTCCAGACAGCAGTTCCAACCTGTGGTGTCTGAACAACCAACAGCTAGATACTCATTGGGAGCCCATTCCTCCTCACATCTACCTGCTCAGCAGTATCAAAAGAGAACTGAGGATCCTCATTAAGCATATCTCTCACCTGAAATACCTTAACAAGAGCAAATGCTTTAATTACTGAAGTGATGAAAAATAATTACAGAGGAAAATTTTCCTCTATTTCAGAGTAGGTAAAAAATACCCGAGGGAAAGTCATCCTTATAACATCATCATAGAATGGTTGTGTTGGAAGGGACCATAAAGCCCACCCAGTCCCACCCCTTGCCATGGGCAGGGCTGTCCCCCACCAGCTCAGGCTGCCCAGGGCCCCATCCAACCTGGCCTTGAACCTCCAGGGATGGGGCACCACAGCTTCTCTGGGCAGCCTATGGCAGCACCTCACCAGCTTTGGAGTGAAAGATTTCCTCCTGACATCTAACCTAAACCTCCCCTCTTTTAGTTTAAAGCCTTTCCACCTCATCCTATCACTATCGGACGGAGTAAAAAGTCATGCATTATAAAAATAAGTTGAGGAACCTCCATAATGCTGCTGGCTCCCTTCCTTCTCAACCCTTGGTGGATGCCTGGGCTGCAGCCAGCTGACCATCTTGCTTCCGAACGTGGTATACGGGGGTCCCCCACCACAGATGCGTCTTCACAAAACCTGGAAGACTATATCCCTTTATGGTGCGACAGATGAGTTAAATATGCTTCAGCATGGCACGCTGGAAAGCCGAGAGACATGCTGCTCTGTAATTAAATAATGCTTTATATTGGTTCACGACGACGTAGCGCTGAGGCGACAGCACCTGCCATTTTCGTGGAAAGTCATTTGCATAAACTTACTCCTCTACTTCCATAGCTCCAGCTGCATTCTGTAATTTATATAGACACACAAATTCTTCCCTCTGACATTAACAAGAGAAACGAGTTGAATAATCAGCTCACAGTATTAAGTGCAATGCATTTACTATCAAGCAAGCTTTTGTAGCTCAGCGATGATTAATCTTCCCTCTGCGGGTAGAGCACTGGGAGATGCAGCGAGCTGACAACTGCTCTCGGCTCCTGGCCACGCTCTCCATGCGCCTACCTTGCGACAACAGCATGTGCTGGATTCCTCCAAGAGCCCCTCTAATTCATTAACCCAGTGAAAGAATTGGACAGCTTTCTGCCGGGTCAGTGAATTCAAGTGGCTCACGGAAGGAATGCCAGAGCCGGTAAACAGGAGTGGGAATTTGTGCCGGGAGCCAGATCTCTCCTTTCTGACAGCGGTGAATCTTTAGATCAGCTCAGCTGCCAGAGGAGCCGCGGCCTCGTTAGCATCGCTCCCTGGGGCTCTCTGCGCTGGGTGTCTCCAGCAGGGAGAACTCGTGTAAACCAAGAAAGGGGAAGGGGAAGAAGCCAGGCAGCCCAGCACTATAAAAAGTGAAACGCCGAGTGTCAACAGTTTAAGAGACAGGCTGCAACAGGCAGAGCGAGTAGGCCAAATATGGTCTGCTACCTCGGGCTATTTTTAAGGCAGGTCTTTCAGCTGTGCTTTGGGACAGTATCAAGGGGAAGGACAGATGATGACCAGGAGACCCACATGCCAGACAAGAAACAAAGCCCCATGGATGAGGCCTGATCCTAAAATAAAAAGATTCCGAAGTATTAAGCTGTTTGTATTACACCACCCATTGTGTCAATTCCTTTTCCGTGCCCCTGCTCCGAGAGCTTTGAATGCTTTCCACCACACTCAGGCCTCCAGAACCAAGCTCATCCTCTGCTGATGACACCAACCAGCCACCACCCTTTGCTTGAGTGCTCTGCACAGCCTAGAGGAGCACACAGGAAGGCATGGACTTTGACAACCAAGGTTTCTTTTACTTAAGTTTACGACTGCTGTTTGACCTCAGCCTTCCAGATCACCGCATATTAACTCAGTAGATCCCATGGCTAATCTCAAGTCATTCAAATCCAACTTGTTTGTAAGAGCCTGACAAGTTCCTATGAAAAGATGTTCCCACGCTGCATAAGGGACACCACGACAGACCCCATTACACTGCTGCATAGCCCAATACCAACCAGATGATACTCCTCCTTCCAAGAGGGACCTTTAAGCCACCCCATATTCTGTTACTTCTGCAATTCTCCTTAACACTGCCAGCCTGAAAAGCCAAAAATCCACACTTCTTTTGCCATCTCACTCCATCCTGCCAACAGGGCAGACTGACAAGGCTTGTTCTTAAAAGCAAGGAGGGACCTGATCTGCCTGGCCTAAGGAAATGTGTGAGCTATCCCATGGGAGCACAGGCTTCCAGTCAGCGGCTAAAAAACCCGCTAGCTATTCAGTCAGGGGTATCGCCTTCGCACAGATGACAGCAGCTGTGCTTGTCAGTCCCAGTAATGGGAGGGAAGGATCGTATATCACCCACAATGAGTTTTTGCTATGTTAAAGTTAGCACTGGCATTTGAGCAAGACAACAAAATGAAGGGAAAGCTCCTTAAAGCATAGCAGTCTATTCCACATGGGTTGGACATGTATGTCAAGCAAGCAATAACCAGCCTGTGTGAGAGACAAGACGCTTGACGTTAGCTGTAGATGTTCAAGATGAAACAACCAACCTGTTCTGCTGTATTTTAACAGCATGCTTTAGCTTGAGCAACTGCTGAGCCTTCTTCCTCCCCCTAGTTCCTACATCATTAATCAGCGTACTGAGAAGGAGAAAAGTTGCAAGCAATTACATCCCAAGGCACCCCACGGAATGAAAATAAATTCATACAGTAGGGTTCCTGTACAGAGAGAGAGAGGGACCCAGGCGATCCAAAACCCAATGCATAAGAAGTGTGGGAATGCCTGTGTCCGAGCTGTCTTCCCCCTCCCCATGTGCCAATATCTGGGATGCTCCAGGTTTGAGCAGTCCCAGCTGCAGCACCAACTGCACCCTCAGTCCTTTCTGGCCACGGAGACTGACTTTGCACGCTCAGCTTGCGCATCTTTAACCACGTTAAGTGCTCGCACCAGACGTGCCCACCTGCTCCCGAGAACCAGCATTACCCTGCCTGTTTCCCAGATCACCTCTCCCAGTCACGCTCCCCTCCTGGCAACACCAGCTTCTCCCTGCAGTCTCCCAGCAACGCTCCCTCCCACACACAGGCTGCTCGTCCCCATCCCTGGTTGGTGCACATACACGGCGGGCTGTGCAGAGCCGGTGCTGGCTGATGGGAGGCAGAGCCAGGCCCTGCAGCACTGTGGGGATGGCTCCTAATAAGGAAGAGGAGCAGGAGGTTTGGCAAGAGCTCACAGACAAGGTCAGGGCTCGCGTCGGTTCCATTAAAAAGAAAGGCTCTCAAGCTCTGGACAAAGATGGGTAGAGCAAATATACGCAGGGGAAAAGGCACTGCTCCGGTCTGCTCCCCATTTCCACCATTCTCATCGACCCAGCTGTTTGCTGGAGATGGGCAGCCCAGGTCCTCCAGGCTCGAACAACATGCCTTTATGACAGACTGCATTTCTGCATGCTGCACCCTACATCGGCCTTAAGTTTTATTTCCAGCCTGATCTCTCTTTTCTACGTTTGCATTTGCCTTAGGCCGAGGAAGGCCTTTGAAGTTCCTTTTACACACTACTGACGTGCTGAACTGGGTTTGTACTGTCTTATTCTCTGAGCTAAGGCATTCCCAGGATAAACACAGTGATACCTTATCAAAGCCATAGCTCGCGTTGCCAATCAGTGCCCACTGCAGAAGCAGCAAGGCCCCACGCTGGGAGCCACGCACACTCGGGCTGGCACTATCAGCTCTTCCCATCGCTGGCACTAAATTCACTCGGTGCTTACAGGGGGGAAAATAATCTCTATGAGCCAAACACCCAACTACAAGCAAAACTGAAAGCATTAACAGATTAAATCCACCCCTGAGCACCGAAGGCTCTCACCATAAGGCTCTTTATTAGGAAGTTAAGTCTTAACAAGTGGCTTAAGGGGTGGATAAAGCTTTTCCTGGGATAATCTGCCAGCATGTTGCCCAGTGCCAGTTCCAGGCCACGGGAAGAAGAAAGCAAAAAACGTAAGTAGGTGAAAATCTTTGTTTGGTAAATGGGTGCCTAGTAGCTGAGAGGTCCTCTCCTATCTTTGCCCCTGAAGCTCCCTGCCATTTTCAGAAAGCCAAAGAAAAGTGTTTTTCTACTCTGTTAGCTTCCTGAAAGTAGAAGTATTCTGGGATTACACCCACAATACACGTGCTCTCTCTAATCCTTTATGCTGTCAACCTTCTAGAACTTGCCTCCACCACATTCACGTGAACCACTTACCAGTTAACTCAAGGTAACTAATCTTTCTAGGAAGGACTGTCTTCGGACAACACCACCGTGGTAAAAGCACCATGATCACAGGTAGTGCTGCAGACATTTATTTACGAGGGGAACATGCAGAAGGGGAAAGATGAGAACACAACAATAAATCATCAGAATCCCTGGCTTTTTGCCATTCTCTCCTTTCCAAGCCCATGATTTGCTGCGTACTTGAGCAACAGACAGCCACCTCCAGCACAGCTGCCTATTCCAGAGGCAACGTTCTGCTGCCCCACACTTTTCAGCACTTACTGCGAGAGATCCATTCTGCGTGCTGGCTGTGGTCGTGCTCTGCTCGCCATGTGGCTGTGTGCTCCCGTAGAGCGTCAGATTGTGCTCGCTGGTCTGGCCTGCATAGTCCTGAGTGTGTGGCACCCCATACTCTGTGGGAATCCCGTTCTGTGGGGGTGGCGGAAATGGGATTGTGGTGAATGGCTGCACCATTGCATCAGGAGTTGCTGCTGGCTCCTGGTTACCCTGGAGAAAGGAGAAAGCAGAAGGCGGCTTTATCACACCACAAAAGACAGACGGAAACATCAGCCTGAGAAATCATCCACGATCACACACATGTTCCACACGGTTCATGTAAATATCCCATCCACTGCCACAGTCTTCTCCTGTCTTCTCTATGAGAAGAGCAGGCCTTGCTCCGCTGAGCGATCACACTGGTTTTTAATCACTTTTGGTCAACTTTCTCACTTCTGGGTGGCACACGGAAAACATTCTATGGGGCTTGCAACTTGCACACCCCTAACATGTCACAAAACATTTTGCATGCAGTAAGGCATTATTTCAAAAGAGGAGAGAGGCACTGAAACTTGGGAATGGAAAAGGAAACGCACAGAAGAGCGGGGCGCTGAGTCCATCTCCTCCAGCCCCACCATCTTCAAAGCTCTGCACCCAGGCACACAGTGTTTAGGGGCATGCTGTTGCATTACAGCAAGAGAAGGAAGCACACATCTGTGCAGCAACCCCTTCCCTTGTGCTGGCAGCGATGAGCACTGAGCACAGGTGCAGCTTTTAGCACACCAACTGCACAACCCAGAAACAGCCAGCTGACTGTGCAAAATCTATCCCCAGAAGACATCTCATCCTACTACGCCTGTAAAAACCCCAGAAGCAAACCCAAAGCCTGCAGCACCGCAGGCTTGTCACAGAGGGGACAGGAGGGAGCTGGGGTGACCTTCACGAGCCACCCAGGGTGAAGGACAAGTGCCTCGACACTGAAACCCAGCCCTGGGAAGCCCAGCCTGCTGCACTGCTCCTACTGCCACAGCAGCAAAACCCACAGAGAAGATTTATGAGAGCACGGCTGTTTGATTTATGTGTGTGTCAACAGACTAATCCTGATTTTAAATTTTGGCTGCTGTTCCAGCCCCTGGTCCTCCCTCACAAAGCCCAGAGGTACACCAGCGTGCTTAAATCAAGGGAGGAAAAGGGAGAGGGAGCTCGTCCCGCAGACAGGAGAGGCAGAGGGGAAATTACTGAGCAGCCTTCAGCAGAGAGCACGCAGACCTCCCGCTCCCTTCTCCTGCCTGCAGCCCTCCCTTCCCAGCCAGGATGACAGCCGCAGCCGTGCTGCTCCTTCAGGTGTCAGCCGAGTCCCCAGGATGCTTGGTCTGCCCAACGTTAGGCCTGCCCCAGGGCCGTGTTTCCTGGAAGAGTTGGGTTTGCCCCCCAAATTAGGGCTGGTCCTGCTTCATTTGTGCCTACTCTGTCTTCTTTCCAGCCTCAGCACTGGAGAGCTGCTGGAAGCCTCAGCCATGCCCAAATCTGCAGAGCCTCATCCACACTTTGTTATACCCAATCTCTAGCGTGTTTCCACACAGCTCATGTCCGCCTGTTTCTTTTGCTTAACGTTGGAGCTAAATACCAACTGGTTTTTTTTTTTTTTTTGTTTTGTTTTTTACTTAATTTCAAGAACTGCTACAATAACCCCAGGAAAGATGCCACAACAGAAACTATGTCCAATCTTCTTAGAACAAACCAGATTGACAAGCCCATGGTATCCCTGACAGGAGGAAGAGAATGCTAATTAGCCACCAACAAAACCCATTATGCCATCTTCTCAACAGTGTGGGGTTGCTCCCTAAAGGGCACACTCCAGCATTTTGCTTAATCTCACTCCTTGACTGCTTAAAATGCCAGCCCATAAATCTCACATCATCTTATTTTCCAACATTTCCACCCCCCCCATTTAACACCGCTCCCCTTCTAGTTTAAACGCTTTTCAATCTTTTAAATATTTTCTCTCCCTTCTTCAATTATCTACAAGTGTTTGAAGGATGAAAAATGCTCTCTCTCTCTCCTATTTCTTGTGGTGTTTTGATAACACATTTATTTTAAGCTTAATCACATCTCACAAGCCAAAATAGTCTGACAACTTTATTTATTACTTCTCTCTGACCTTCCTAAGATTTTTAAATAAGGGATTTTTAATGTAGAATGCAGTGTTTGAATACCATCCTAACTCCATGTTTTTTTGGTTTTTTTTTTGAATCTTATATTTATAATAAAAAATATTAAAGATACTAAAATGCAGAAATCATGTGGCAGGTTATCTGCAAATCTATCGCTGTTATGCTCGTCCAGGTTCCATCATGCCAAGGAGTACCTGTATCTGACATTATTTTTCCTCTTGCTATGAGTACGCACACATTTCCTGCCTAATTACTTTTTAACATTTTAATTTCCTTCGGTGCTTTAGAATTACTCTCCCTGTCCCCGCTCGTGTCTACAAAGAACTCCTGATGCGTTCTCCGCAGGTTTCACAGTGTACTGATACCCCCCTCTTCTATTGCTCTGCCCAATTTCAGCGTTTACCCAACGCTCCATATTTTCAAGAACACGCACAAAAAATCCCATTTACATCCCAACACAGAACCTGAACTCCTTTCCCTACCTCCAACCCTTTGCTGAAGGTCCTGCAGTCAGAAGTGCTGATTTTCTCTCGTCCCAGGAGGCACAAAGAGCTTCGAGAAAACCCTTAGTGAAAGCATGCAGGAGGGAGATGCAACCAAGAGAGCTGAGCTAGAAGTATTTTGTCTATCCTGTCTCAACAACATGCCTCCCTGCACTACCAGCGCTGCCTGATTTAGCTCATGAACCTCTCAGCATCATGACTCAACATCGACAGACTGAGACGAATATGTCAAAGAGTAGTCACCATCCCCAAATGCATGCACAGATGCCATCGCAGGACAAAGAAAGCTCAGCTGCAGTTCCCACTAATTACTGCTGTTAACAACTTGTGCGATAGAATAAAATGAACCCAATTAACGTCCAGGCTCGGACAGACTCTTCTCGCAGCCACAACACGGGATGGATGGTGGTCTCCAGGAAGGAAACTTGAGGGACATCCGGCTGCAGGAACAGTTTTGGCAGCTCCAGGTTAGCAGATTCCCTCCACGAGTTCATACCACCACGTGTCAACCTAGCTGCCATCCCATGCCCATCAAGCAGGGACGGGCCATTCAACACAACTGTGACTCGGAATAATTAGCCAAACATACGCTCCTCAGAAAGGGAAAAAGCCTCAGTACAACGCAGTAACTTACAGTTCAAAGAAAACCAGAAACCCCTACGTTTTATACTCCCTCAGCTCCCCGGCTCCCACAGGAAGCACTCGCACAGCAGGCAGGGATTCAGAGCAGCTGCCCTCCTGCAGAGCTCTGACATCTGTCTCACCAGCACACCCCACCCAGGGCACCAGCGGGACGCGGGACACCAGCCCAGGTTCCCAAAGCTACAGAGCTACGGCCGTGCCTTGAGGTGTCAGCTTCCTTTCTTCGGGCTATGGTTTCACCTAGAGCTCATCCCACGCTCGGTTTGAAAAACAATTTAGCTAAGCCAGAGAAAAATCCTAAACAGGGACACGTTTTTAAGAGCTGATGCACACATACCTTAATTAACGAGCTCCGCAGCTCCAAGCTAAGCGGCCGGGCGGTACGCAAACAGGCGTAGCGATACCTTGCAAAGGGGAGGAAGCCAGGGACGCCTTAACCAGCAGAACGTGGTTCCGCAAATGTGATTTCGGATGAATTCTTTCAGCAGACAGCAGGTGGTGATCCAAGATCACGGCACCGAGTGCGAGCACCACAAACATGCACAAAGGCCTCCCACTTCCATAAAGCTGTCAGCTAACAAAGATCGGTTTATTTCGCGAGGGGCTGGTTTTGTTTTGTGCGCTGGAGAAACGAGCGTAATTAGAGGGACGTGAAAGGAGCCTCAGAGCGATGCAACTGCGGATCCCTTCTGTATCGGTATGCCAGTATTTGCATAGACAGCAAAGCGTAACAGATTAAAATGGCAATTCTGGTACAACTGACCTGGCGCAATTTCTGCACAGACAATTCCACGTGAAGTGCCACAAGTTGCGCGTTGTCCGCCACATTATGAAGAGCCATGAGCTTCAGAGGGAGGCACAAGGCAACGCTACAGCACGCACGCACCAAGTAACCTCTCCAAAGTACTGTTCAGCTCTGGAAACCCCCAAGCACTGTGATAGATGGAGCAAGGGGGGGCCAGCCCACTGTTGACAGGTTCGCCTTCACCATGCCTACATTATTAAGCCTGGGAGGAGCTGCCTCCCATCTAGCTGGAGGCAATTAAGGTGTTTGTGACAACTGCTGTGCTCCCGGCTACGGCTGTTTGCTCTCCGTGCTACCCTAATCCCTTCAGTAAATAGCAAAAATGCTCCTAACTCTGCTCTGCGGAGGCAACAGCTCAACCTGGAGCCACTGCCCACCTCACGCTGCCCCTGACAGGGACACAGGAACCACACCATTCCCCTCTGACCAGGTCACAGCTGGCCCGGAGGGAGCGGAGCACACCCTCCCCAGGCTCCTAATGCTGAGGTCCCGGCCTCTAGCCACCTGCTGCCTCCACCCTCCGTGAGTCATTTCAGCACGTATCCCAGAAAAAAGAAGAAAAAAGAGAAAAAAAGACTTGCTTTTTATTGTCAGGTTAGTTTTGCTCCCAGCTGAGCGCGTTGAAACATCTTGGCAAAGGGCGAGGAGCGCATGAGCCAGAATGGTGAGGGGTGGAGGAGTGGGGAGGGAAGCGCTAGGGGACATCAGTGGTTCTCATACACCCTGGAACTGAAGCCTAGATTTCTCAAGATTGTCCTTTTGCTCTTCAGGTAGCGAAGATGTTCAAATGTAAATGATGTGTATGGGATGATTAGCGATGGCTTTTTACCTCCCCAGTCCTGCTGAACACTGACCCACCCACGTGAACCCTTCAGGTACCCAAGAACATCATACAAGCTCCTTACCTCCAAACACTTTCCAGATCACAGCCAGTTCATTCCTGTTCAGTTTCTGAATGGGAATAGTATTTTAGAACATAGGGATTTTGTTCCCACTCAGTCCTTAAGCACTTATCACATAGGCAAAAAGTCTATGGAAGGAAAGTTGAGAGATGGAAAGGATATACAAAGCTAAGAGGAAGGGAAAAGAAAGGAAAGGAAAGCAGGAAGAGAAGAACGAAAAAAGACAAGCATCCTAGAAAGCAAACACGATTTCCCCACAAGTGTTACTTACTGATTACAACCCCCAGGGACAGTACAGAACAACTCCAAGCACGGTTACTACATAACCATTCCCTGGTACCTCTCTGTACAAGCCTTTGTGGGAGCCCAGGGGTGCACGGCCCTAACCCAACACCCACACCACAAAGGCACTGCTGTGGCTCCAGGGTGCGGGCCTGGCATGTCTGCCTGGTGACGCAGATGGATAAAAATCAACACTTCTTCCCTTGATGTGGATTGATTGTAAAAGCACCTTGAGGAAGATCACAATAACGGAGGGTTTGGGATTTGATTTACAACATGCTAGGGATTTCAACCCTTACACCCAACAGCAATTCCTCCTCAACCCTCTCAGAAGCAATGCTCTACCTATGGGTAGTTCTGCAAGAGTTTGGTGGAGTTTCATGCCAGTTTTGTTAAAAGTCGATTGGCACACACTTGTGGATTTTTTTTTTTTTTTTTAATTTAAACTGGGAGCAATCATTTTAAGGATGCTCTTTTTCCAATTGGCTCAACTTAAGCCTAACTGAGCTGACCTTCCACCAAAATAGCTGCCTGCACACAGGCACACATCTAACCATTTAAAGGCATGTTTCCTCCAACTTCCTGGAGCAAGCTTGCACTGGATTATCTAATCTTCTCCTTCCTTTTCCTTGATATGTAAAGCAAGAGAAGAGCAAGTTATCTTCCAATATACACTATCATTCCAGGCCACCAAAAACTGTCCTGTAAAAGAAAACAGCTGGCTTTTTTTTTTTTTTTTAATGCATTTAAGTACTTCTTTTCTTTTTAACAGATAAGTTCAACCCTCACTTTTATAGGAAAGGAAGAAAGAAAATTACGGTCTTATCTTACTGTGCTACCCAGGAAGCACTCACTCACCCCAACACGGCCATTTCTCCCAGCACTATACAGCCAGAGCAATGCCAATAAGGCCCAGGGCCACGTCAGTTTGCCAGCCTGAAATTTACCCACCAGCTTTCAGATTTCAATACTGATTTGCTGCTCTTGAAATCCACATTATGCCCCCTTTAAAAAACAAAAAAATGAAAAAAAGTGAAGCGTTACTGGCAATTAAGGCATCCTACCAAATGCTTTCAATCAATTCACGCTCTCTGGGGTTGATTAGGAAGAGAAATGTGCTTCATGAGACCCCATCAAGGCCTCAACATCTGTTTCCATTTCACATTAGAAATGAAACTACCTCCGAACGTTACAGGGGAGGAGGGGGGCTGAGAATGAAGGAAAAGGTCACCAGGATGGATGCTTCCTAAAAAGCAGGCAAATGAAAGGCCAAGTTCACATTTTCACTCTAGAACACTCCTTTAGCATCTGCCCTGGCGGTGTTCTTTCCAGCTCTGCAATCCTCCACATGAATATTTTCCATTTGGCATTCACTGTCAAACGTTCTTGGGAGAGAGATTTCCCTAAGACGACCAGCTTTCAACCAATCAGTATGAAAACACAGCCTCTGAATATGTCGCATCTAGTCACACACTAATCCAACAGGCACCCGGAGCGGTGGAAGCGTCCCCGTACGAGTGGGATTACTTCGCTGTTCAGCAAAGAGGGTTAGGTTTCTTCTTCTGGACCAGAATTGAAATGAACCGCAGCTAAGACACAGTGCACTGCAGATGTGCCACGTATGTTTAATCCAAGCTTTGCAGTGGATTAGCAAACTGATCACACTCGCAGTCGCACCAGTGCGGATTCCCATGCTGGGAGGCAGCAAGGACTGAAGGCTGGCAGTGGGGAAGAAGCGCGGTACCGGCTCCGCTGGGAGCGGAGCATGTCTGCACTGGATCAACTGCATCCTCCTACGTGGCTACAATGCAGCACAGTGCTGGTTTTCTGCCTGTACCAACTGCTAACCAGCAGCTTCTAGGTGCTGCAGAACACAGGCATGTCTATAGGGAAGAAAATCCCACAGTAGCTCTCTACCAGGATGTCAGGGCAGTCCTCCAGTCAGATAGCGGCTTTGTTTCGAGAAAGATGGCAGCTCTCCGAGTGATGCTGTATTTCTGAAAACCAGCATCCTCCTCCCAAGACCTGATCAGGGACCTGGGCTGGATTGAGCAGCAGCCATTCATCCCACATCCCCGCTCTGTGGAAGGGCTGTCTCCCAGTATTCTGCAAGCACATCACCAAACTACACTGCATGGAGGGCTATTCCTGCAGCCTCGGGAATTCAGACTTCATTTCTGAAAAGCTGAACTCTTAAAAAGCTCATTCATCCCCTTTGAAAGACTTGTACCTACGTTAGTCACAGGAATTTTTCAAAGCCCTTTCTACGTGATATACCTATCTGCAATAGACTTCCAGATCTCTCTCTATACCTGGTGCTCTTCTAGGAAGGGTTTTGAAGATGGCTTCTGGCATACAGCTTCCCCCTCAGTGGCAGGAGCTGTGTGATGGTGCTGCTCTAAGCTGGCTTAGCTAGAGGATGGACAACCAGGGAGAAAATTAAAGCCTCAAAGCCCAGTCAGTCATCTTCATTTGTACTATGCAGACCCCTTCTATTCCCCCAGTCTCACCAGCCAGCGCTAGCCCTCCCCTCCTGCCTGCCTGCCCTGATTCCGCTCCTCCCAGAAAAGCTGCCAGCTGAGGAGGAGGAAGGGAGAAAATGCAGGGAAGGCAAGCACATCTGGAATCAATTGGGAAAGCACTGAATGCCTCGGAAAGAACTGCAGAGCTGGCAGAAAGCAGAGCAAGAAGTCGTGCTTTTAGACGTGACTATGGAGCAAAGGTGGAGGATGAGACATATGCAGCATACTGAAACAGAATCAGAGCTCCTCCTGAGGTTCTCTCTTTTTTTCCTCCCCCCATCCTTTTATGCAGGCAGCTAAATCTCCCAGCCCTGTCACTGCTGCTGGCCCATCGTGGGGACGGCCACAATTCAGTGCTGAACAGACGGGCTCTGATGCACACAGCTCCAGCCAAGGCAAACGAGACTCATCTGTGACTCAAGTGCCAGGGTAACAAAGCAACAATATTATAATCAATCTGCTGTCGGGGTGCGGTGGGGAGGAAATCTGTGACTTGGCATATGCTAGAGAACAGAAATTTAACAGTTTAAAAACGCAGATTCCTTCCCACAATAACTTTCCGTTCCAGTAATGCATTCTCCTATCTTCTGTTACTTATTTGTTCCAAGATGAGTTTTCCATTTTCAAGGAAGGCTCCGTTATGTATCCTGGAAAGCAGGGATGCTGGAAAAGGAATGGGTGGTCACTAAGAAGTAACTCACCAGAGCAATAGGCTGGTGAAAGGCATGAGTAAAATCATTTGGATATATTACCACGAAGTAGGAAATGGGAGCAATATTACTTCAGCACACGGCCCTGGACAGATAAGAAATGGGGTACACACTTCCATAAGCACATTTTTAAAAAGGAAATTAAAAAAAAAACTCAAATGAGAACAGGAAAAAGCCACGAAAGTGACCACAAACCCTAACCAAAACATGACTATACACTGAAAAGCTTGAGAACCCCAAACTATTTTTCTTATCATAAAAAAAAAAATTAAGTGCCAACTGATTATTTTGTGAAAGTATATTAATGGTTAGGGAAAAAAAAAAAACAAAAAAAAAACCAAACCCTGGGCACTAATAGTATTTAATCTAATGAGCAAAGGCATCGAGAAAACCAATAGCCAGGAGCTGAGTCTGATAAACTCAGCTCTGGTAAAAGACACCATTTTATTTTGCTTACTGACTTTCTAAGTAGCAGTCATTAAGTTGGCCGGTAAGAAGAATTCGGTCCTCTCCTCGTGCCTTTTTGCTGAGAGCGCTCCCTGATTCAAAGCAGAGGCATCAGGGTGAGGCATAAGGGCCCGTGAGGCAGAAGAGACTATCTAAAGGCAGATCTATAGGACCGTGATCTGGAAAGCTAGGAAAAGCTGGTGGAAGTCGATGCGCAAAGGAAAGCAGGTGAGACTGAGCAGCAGGCACGTTTCGAAGTAAAATGGCTCAGTCTCACTGAGAGGAACAAGCCACCGATAAGCACGGCTGCAGTTCTGTGTACCAGCTGCTGTGATAAACTATCCACCGGCCTCGGAAGAAGTGACTCCGCTTCCTTCCCCGGCTGCTGTGAGATCCAGCCGTGTCACCGCCAGAAGTTAGCCCGAACAATAGCCTTCTGTTCAGCCACAGCCCGAGGCGGCCCGCCTTGGATCAGCCCAAGCAGGACGCCCAGTGCGGGAGGAGGCCGCAGCATATGGCCGGGCCGGGCGGGCGAGGGACCATTCTTCCTGCACAGCCCACGGTTACGCCACATTAACTGCGCTTGGAACGCACCTGAAAGCCGCTTTATCCCGACATGCAACGCGGATTATTGCCACTACCTGCTTTGCTTATGCTTTACCTTTAGAATGCCCCCATGTAAGCTAGCGTAATAGCTGTTTATTTACACACCACGAATGTCAGGTACCTCAGGAAAGACGACCCCTTTGCTTCTAAGCCCTTACAAAGCCTCTTTCCCCCAGGCCTTTCAGCTAAGGTGTGTTTACCGAATTCCTGCTGGAGCCAGCAACCAGCTCAGGCTTCTCCTGCACACGGGCCAGCTGCGCCTCACCAGAGCAGCAACGCCTTGAGCGTCCAGTTTAACAGCAGAAAGGGAACGAATATTCTGATTAAACTATTGCTTCTTACTGGCAGTCACACTTTTAAGCTGCTATGTATTACTGAAGCTGAATCGATATACTTAAAAGCTGAATTGCTAGAAGAGCTCCTCGTTTTGACAACATGCCCGCCAGCACCTGCAGCTCCATTAGTGTGTCACTACGCGTGTTCCCATGACATTCACCCCTTGGTGGCTCTTGGCAACCTCCACCTTTGCAGCAGCGAGCAGAGCCCTTCTCCCAGCTCCATCTGCCAGCTTGCACCTCCAGAAGAGCAAAGAGGCTGAAGACCGGAATCCATCCTGCCAGCCAGCTCCCTCCTGCCCATGGCACTGGGCTGCACAAAGCCCCAGGACGTGGGCTTGGAGAAGCCAGCATCTCGCAGCCATGAGCAGCACCCTGCACCCAAGCCGAGGAGCAAGTATTTGGCACGAAGAGAAAACACCGGAGACACGTGCCTGGTTGCTTCTGTCAATCTCTGGGGGAGGAGGAATGCCCAATATTTTTTTAATATATATATTTTTATCATATTACCAAGAGGAAATGCCAAGGACTGCTGCAGCCCCTGTCCCTTGAGGCTCTGCTGCTGCCATCCGGCTGCACTGCCTTCGCAGCGATGAATATTTAAACAGGGCAATAAATATTTCAGAGCACATCCATCCCGATGAGAAGTCTATTAGAATAAAAGAGAGGACACAAACATTCAGGGCCACGGCCGCTCCCTGCTCTGCCCCGACCACCTCCCCTCTCCCCAGCCCTCAACAGGCACCTGAGCGCCTCAAATATTCATGAGCACAGCTCCCGTAACCGTCCAGACACAGAAAATAACACAAAAAGGTAAAAAGGTGCTCCACTTCCCAGCGAGCTGTGCTTCCACCTCTCACGGGGCCGCTGGCTCTGGGGTGCGGCAATCACATGCTGGGAGAATTCGCTTTACACCCCCATAGCACACCTCGAGAGAGCAACAAAAACAAAACCACTAAACCTAAAAGCTCGGTGCCCGGTGGAGCAAAGAAGTGTGGAAGCCCCTCTCTTTCCCCTGCAGCTCCTCTCCTTCATTTAAGTGGTGCAGTCACGCTGGTGTTTCTCGGTCGCTAGCAGCTCTGCTTGGCTCTCTGCAGGACGCTAACAGATGCACAGAACTTTGCCATCACTGGAATGAAGAAAATTGGCTAGAAAACAGGTTCAGGACATAACAGAAAACGCTTTCATTTAATCAGCTGTCATCTGCATGTCATTCATGTTAAGGGGGGCTACTTTGACTAGTGCAGTGCTAAAAGCTTGATTCTTCCTTTTTAAATCACATCCATAAAGAAACTGAAATACAAGAAGTTCAGGGAGAAACAAATTTTGAAGGAAATCAGAATCCCATATAAAGCACTTGCGGCCCTGTAAGTACATAAGATTCTAGACAAATCACATGGCCATGCTCAGAACTGGTCTCCCATGCCAGCCTCCAGTGCTTCCCTTCCCAGATTCACAACGCATACAACGTTGATTAGTCACACAACAGGCAGGGAAGCTTCAGAAAGCTGAGCTAAGCCTGCCCTGCACAAAGGTTGGATATTAGGAAAAAACTTCTTCTCAGAAAGAGCGGTGCTGCACTGGCACAGGCTGCCCAGGGAGGTGGTGCAGTCACTGTCCCTGGAGGTGTTCCAGAACCGTGTGGATGTGGCACTGAGGGACATGGTCAGTGGGCATGGTGGGGATGGGCTGGCGGTTGGACTTTGGTGATCTTATTGGTCTCTTCCAACCTTAATGATTCCATGAAAGGGAAGCCAAGAAGACCCCCTCATGAGGAGCAGCCAAAGGGTTTACCTAAGTAAGGAACAAGGCTGGGTTGCCATAGCTCACAAGTGATCCGTACCGGGCCCTATCCTTTCTAGGGATGTGCTTCCATCGCTTTGAAGGGAACAGCTGGGTTTTAACTGCACACAGAAACAGCCTTGATGGATATCAATAAGCTTCCCACTGCACAGCAGAGCCTCATGCCAATTTCATGTGGGTTTTTTCCCCCTTGACCAATGCAGCACCCGACAGCTGCACAAGCCTGCTCAGGACAGCCAGCTTCATATTCATGAAATTCTCTCTTGTTGCCTTACACTCCTGCAGAAAATGGCTCCAAAGTGAAGTACTGAGCTGTCAGATAGCAAAACTTCTCTGCAGATAGTATTTCAAGGAGCAGTCAGATCAATCACTTGCTGCCTTCCTCCATCCCTTCTGGATCACAGCTCCCGGAATACCAGCAGCAGCACCACCAAAAAGACGCTGTTTATAATAAAAATATAAAATAGCAATCACAGCAGTGTAGTCCAGAGAGTGACAACAATCCCGCTGCTTTGCCAGCAGTGAGTGCCAGGATTTTACAATTCTGCTCCCAACCACTACCACGACTGTCCTTTGTATCACCGAAACCGAAAAAGGATCCAGTAAGAAGCCAGACTCAGCCTAGCCCTGAAAAAACACCTTGTGCTTTTCTATCCTATTAAGGGATCTCATGCACAGTGTAAGCAAAATACACTGGAAGCTAAGCAATTACCTCACCAAGTAATTTAGAGCAGGAGCCACCATTTTGCAGCAGATATCAAAATAACGAGCGCTCCTCTGCTGACAGTGCAGCTGTGGATTACTCCTGTGACGGGCCAAGTTCTCACCAGCACACTAAGGTGGAAAGAAAGCATCCGATGAAGGCAAGAAAGAGAAGATAAAGTTCATTAAAATACAAAAAGAGCGAGGAAGGAAAACAACATTTAATCCCGTGGCTCACAAGGACCTCTCATGACTCAGAAAATAAATGTAAACAGATGAAGAAGTTAATTTGGATCATATCAGCCCTAATGGCACGCAAATGGCAGAGCAGGCACCCTGGGGAGAGGGAGGGAGAGATTTGCCATAGATCAGGTTACTATCACTGACAGCTGACCTAAAACACCACAAGATTTCAGCAGACTCTGCCAACAATTTTCAAAGGTGCAACCGCCTCCTTTAAGAGATGAGATGTGAAACACTTAATATCCCAACTGAGAGCAAGGAGGAAGGAGATCCTGGAGTGTGAGCATGTAAGTGGTCAAGATGATAATCCTCTTTGCTTTAGAAGGAGCACAATTAACTGAAAGCAAAAAATAAGCTGAAGTGAACCGTTTCTTTGAAGACATAGAAGTTTTGAGCCAAAGTAATGAGGACATCAGGAACCGGAATTGTTTCTTGCTGGTCTGAAAGCAGTGGATGGCATAGGGACAGGCAGTTGCTTTGCACCACAAACATGTTCCTTCAAAACACAGTGACCAAACACACTCATTCCTTGGGAAGCCGGAGACCCAGCTGGCTGGATGGGCTCCACACAGTCATCCCCCAGCTGCACCAGCACAGCCCACAGACTTACTCCATCACTGTCAAACTTCAGAAACATTCTTCAGTTCCTCCACAACAACCCTCAGCACTTGGTTTTAACTTTATCTTGTCTGAGCTTCTCTGTTTTGCTGGAAGTGACAGGGTAGGCAATGCTGAGAACTTCCAGGGCTAGCCAGGTGCTGAACAGATCACAGTTTCAATTCACACCGCTGCTTTGCAAGATCCTCTCCAGCTCCACCTAAGAAGGCTGGTAAAGCTCTGCAAATGGATCACTTGTCTGCTACTAAATTTGCAGTGAGAGCTGATGTTCAAAAGTGGCCAGTGATAGCACCATTAATAGCCCACAGCCACCAGTGTATTGTTCCATGAAGTCCTTTGCTTTCCTGCATCTTCAAAACACCCTAGGAGATTTACAGGAAGGCCAGTACACATGAAGAAACTCCTTCAAATCCAGAAATTAAACACCAGTGTTTATTCAAGAGAGCAACACTCCAAAAATCGTTTAAGATCAACATGTGATGACAACCTATCACTGTTAGCGCTTCCTCTAGCACGCCTAGGATGTAAAGCCTATCCAGAACCCTGGAATTCCCTACTACAGTGTAACCAGGACTACTTTCACGTTACAGCTGTGGTCAATTTTTTGTAACCATAGAGGGAACAGGGTCAGCAACTGCACTGCTTTGCGCTCCGCATCTGCTGGACACTGCTGTCACCACACTGCAGGAAGCAGTGGACTCAGGAAGGTGGAACAGATGCAGTTAAGGGCAACTCCTAAACCACTTCAGCTGCATGGCTGCAGGCAGCCCAGCCACACGCTCACACTTCGGCAGTGCTTACAGAGCAGTAGCCAGGAGGCCCAGCACGCTCTGCATGTCAATCACAGGAGGTTCCTTCCTGCCACCGACTAACTTTCTCCGAGACTGAAGTCAGACAGCATCTCAGAGTAACTGTATGGCAACGTGCTGAGCCTCACAGCCAACCCAGAGCCCTGCTACACTTTGGAAGACACTCCACTCCTTGATAACCTACCTAGAAGAGTGAATTTTATCTTCCTTTATGCTCCTCTATGATATTAAGAAACTCGTATTAGTCAGCTCCAGCTGTCCTTCCCCTCCACGTGACACATCAAGCAGCTCAGAGCTTCGTAACCTCCCTCTCTGGCCTTCTGGGCACTTGTGCTTTATGGAGCACACAGGCCGCATGGCTTCTATCTGACGGAATGGGAACGGGCCTGGCATGCGCTCTCCCCGGTGAGCAGGAGCCTGCAGCCCCTGGCACAGCTCTCTCCTTGCTTCTGTACCACACTCACTGGAACTCCCACAGCTCGTTGTCAGAACTAATTAAGAGTATCGCTAACAGCAAAAAAAAAAAAAAAAAAAAAAAAAATCCTGAGAAATCACATTTGAGCCGAAAGCTGAGCGGGACAGTTACATCACTGCCTCTGCTGCCTCCTCACCGAGGGCTGATTTTGGGGGACCCTCCCTGCGGCCAAAGCTGCCACCAGGCTGCCTAAAGCTACAATTCCAGAGTTGATAGAAAATACAGCTTAGAGATCCTTAATCTGATTTAACGTGATTTATTTAGATTCATCTCTCACTTTCTGTCAAGGCATCAAGACGTCAGCAGCAATTTTTTTTTCCACCTCTCTAAGTTCAAGTTACCAGATAACTTCTTCTCACATCCCTTCCAGTATGTTAATGAACAACAGCTTTGAAGACTTAAGAGTCCCTCCAAAAATTACTACTTAGGATGCAGGCCCAGGCTTCAGATGATCTAAAATCTTTGTGCCGCCAACACAAGGCCCCCTGACTGCATTCTGCATCACACCTGTGCCAGCACTGACTGTCACAGGGACAGTGATCCAGCTGAGAACTAACCCTACCACAACCACATGGGAAAGTAAATTAATAGTGGTCCAGGAGCAGTATCACCACACGGCAATGGGCTGCGGGGACCAGAGACACAGCCACTTTCATTCAAGTGCAAGATAGAGCTAAACGTGAAATGTCATGTATTGGAATTCCCACAGAGGGCCCCCAATGGTAAGCACAGCACCAAGCACACGTTACTCTTCAGACACTCCATCAGTCACTCATTCAGAGCCTGGTCCTGTATGGACACCTGGCACAAAGAAGCACCCCAGGCACAGCCTCTGGCATTCCCATTTCCCTCCACACCATACCCTTTAACACACGCCAGCTCCACTGCACAGGTCTATCTAAGCTCACCCAACCCCACCACCAGAACGTGAGCCTCAAAACCAAATGTGTCTAAGAAGGATTCCTAGAAGTACTTTTTCTTCCTTTTACGCTGCTTTAAGACAGAGAAGGGCTTCATCCTACAACGAGGTGATATGCAGATCTGAGAATGGCTTTGCATACCAACACTGTAACCAAGTTTAACAGTTTCATCACGCACACGAAGAAAGGCAAGGGAAAAAGTCAGAGCAAACTAATGCGCACAAGATATTTGAACACCGAGCAAAGCTGATGTACCACAATGCCTTCCAGTCCAACCAACAGCCACAAACAGACTAATTCACTAATTCCACCAAATTTCCACGCTCCTTCTCCTCTATCTCTTAATTCAGGCTGGAAGGATCCTCTGCAGGATAACACAGATTTCAAACTCTTCCTATTGAAATTCTGAAGTCCTTTCCCCTGCTGCCCTATTTATCTACATTACATTTTACAGAGTTGGAAAGGACACAAGTTGGAAAACAAAAGCCTTTCTTACTTCTGCTCCCTAATATTCTTGAGTCCTTTGCATAATCATTCAGTTTTGATAACTCCCTTTTTATATGCCATACTGAACAATAGCAAAAATAAGAAAAGCTACAGAAGAACAACAAACCAAATTAAGGGTTTCGCTATTCATTGAGGGTACATGAGACAAAGGAGTACTAGCACTATCCAAGAAGCCAGACCTCCTCTCCAAGGCATTTTTAAACTGGTCTCTAGGTAATCTGAAGCAGATTTTGCTATTAGGACTGGAAGGAGAATGCAAGCTTCGTATAAGGGGCCTCAGTAAGACCCGATAGGTGAACGATGGTCTCTGCACCATATAGGGCAAACTCTGACTATCCAAATCTTAGTTAATCAAAAGCAGTTATGTGGAAGTCAAATATGCCCTCCAAGTCAGATAGCTCGGTGAGACCAGCACTTACAAAGCACGTAGAGAGCCTGAACTCCCCAGGACCATGACTGCAGACTATGAATTTTAAGCAGGATAACTGGGAAGACAGCTGAGAGGGTTTTAACAGTATCCCAGCCTCCCAGCCCAAGGGCAGTCTTCAGGGGCTGCTAAAAGATTACCTTTCCAATTACTTGGACATTTTTGGTGTCTCCTTGCACCCTCAGATTACAGGATACTTAGACTGCAGTTCCGCTTCGGTATTTAGGAACTGACTACTTGGGGAGAAAGTCTCCATTATAGGCAGAGCTGGTAGTGCCACCTATTATAATGGGAAGTATCAGCAGCCTTAATAAGACTCTGCTTTCAGTTCACAGTTCTGAAAAAACATCCAAACTCTTATTTGTGCTATCTGCATTTTTATTTGGGGGTCTGTAACATTTGTTTTTGCTCATATCTTACATTTTTATTAACCCAGTTTGCTAGCAAAGCTATATAAGATGGTCCAAAAAAAGGTTAAAATGACAAAAAAATTGTCCAGGATACACAGCCTGTAGCAAATGGAAGAACAAATCTGTTCTTTGCATTTATCACGGAAAGAACAAATGTGGACATAAAGTTTGACATGAAATAGTAGGAAAGGCTTAGAAACACGCAGAAAACAAAGGACTCAGACCATCAGGGCAGGCAACAGCACCACAAATGTTTTAAGGCAGGTGGCTCAAGCCCTCCACAGCAACGGTTTATGTGCCATCAGTTGTATCAGGAAATAGGAGCACTCCTGAGGACTACTGGCAGTGCCACTCATATCTCATTTTCTGTGATTTCATGCTCTAGTTGAGGCCTCATCCACAGCTTACAGGAGATACAGGCCATGCCAGATGTCTGGAGACCAACAACAGCAGAAGGATGACCTATCTCCTGTACTTTCAACTATCCCCTTTGTAGGGATCAAGTAGCATTGCACAGCAGTCACCCACTCCAAATACAAAACAATAAAACCAAAAAAACCTTAATGATCTATAGGTGTAGAAGAAGAAAAGTAGACTGGGACAAGGAGCCTGAGAGCCAAGAGGACATACAGTTACTTGGCAAGAAAGAGATGAGACAAGTTTGACTCAATAGGAGCAGGAAAGGATGGACTTGGATAGGACAAGCTATTGACTGAAGCTCCCAAGGAATGAGTGAGAAGATCCATCTCACCTCAATCATTCACGCCAGGGTCACATGAGGATGGAAGAGAAGGGAAAACATGCCTACTTGCGTATGCTCGAAGCCTAAAACTGAACCTTACATTGCAAAAAGTCACCATTCCTCCGCTGTCAGCAAATCTATAAAACCAACTGGCAAACACACATCAAGCCGGTCTGCGCAGAAAACGACAGCTAATTACACATTCAGGGTAAGTGGCAGAGGTCTGTGGGATGCATCTGGAACAGCCAACCCTGCTACTGATACTGGCAGAGGTCACCATGGTGCCACATGGACTGGAGCCGGGGGGATGGGAGGACGGCTGCCTGGTTTTTCTTTCCTTTTTTTTTTGGTGGAAAAAAATAGCAGGCACTCATGTGATTAAAGACCATCAGAAATAGACACAGAAATACAGAGAGCAAACAAAGGTTTCCTTCCCAACTTAAAATATGGAAATGCCCTAGAACTGAAGTGCTTTCCCATTACCATCTCGATACTCTCAATTCAGTTCATGAATAATGTTGCTGAATCGTATCAACAGACAGTTTTGCAAAGCAATATAAATAAATCCATCAGATATTTTAAACAAATCACGCTGTTGAGCAGACCCTGCATTTGTCCCATTTTCTTTTCTATATGCAAAGCACACTGCTTCTACACAGCTTTCACTTGATCATTAATTGCTCTAGCTTCTGGGAGCCCTACAAAAGCAGCCTATCCATCTCCAGTCTCCACTGGTCATAGCAGAGCGACCTCGAGCAGCCCTGCAAAAACCATCCCGCGTGGCACAGCATCACAAATAACTCTGCAGGAGCAAACCAAAATGCTTTTGGTAGGAATGTTAACATCTTTCTACCTAGATTCCAGGAAGAGTGCCTCACTACATCCCTTCAAGTATTATTCAAGACCATACTGAGGCAAAATAACCACTTCCTCGCGAGTATTTAGAGGAATGCCCTTTAGTGAATCCTGTGACTTTGCAGCTAAGGCCGGGAGGGAAATAGGTCAGGCAGCTTAACCTGAAGCAGTTAATAAGCCCAGAGTCCAGAAAATAAGAAAAAAAAAAATTATCACTCCTCCCCCCCAACCCTCTTTGCACTGGTATTAGACAGACTGTTATAGTAAAAGGATGGTCAATGCTAATTAAATGCACTGGAGCCATCATAAATGAACAACTCGCAGGGAAAGGCATTACTGGTATTACGGGCTCCCTCCTTCTCAGCCTCCAACTGAGGATATTTTGGGTAGCTCGCTACAACCTTCTGCACTCATCTAGATACCTCACAAATTACCAGCTCCTAAGATAGCAGTAAAACAGCATTTCACATTACATAGCCGCTTCATTCGAGTAGGACAGCGTGCACCGTGGCAAATCCATGCCCCCTCCTGTCCCAGCTCCCAGGTAGGTGGGATCAGCTTCCCAACCACGTGCAGAAGAAATGTGCTGGGAAGCAGCAAGGTTCACTCTAAGACGGGGACTTGAGGAAATGGCACTGCTGTATCAGGTTCCCTCTGCATTGCCATCCTGCCTCGGCAACGCTACGCGCAACTTCTGCTATATTGAGGCTGCCCCATGGGTCTGCTTTTACTCCAGCACATCCAAAAGCACTCGGGAAAGGTGATAAAGGGAAAAAGACATTAAAAGAAAAAAGCAAAAAAAAAAGACGCTCACTGGCCTCTGACAGACCCCACTGATTTTTAAGCCCTTAAGAATAAGCCCTTCTCCACCAGCAGTTAAATCCCTAAGTATCCCAACAGTTACAGACACAATCCGTAGGCCCACATCAAACAAACAAGTCCTTACATCAGGGCAAGCGAGCTGCAGATCCATCCTTCAATCTCCGGGGGAGATTCTCCTGGAAAATGGCCTGGCCAGGACTCCTCTCACACAAACCTCTGCTGCTGACATGGTGCCCGCAGCGCTAAACCGAAGTCCTACGACAAACAGCAGAAGGGAGGCAAGAACTAGGGGGTACACAGAGGCAGAAAGTCAGGTAACACAAAAACAAGCACCGCGTTCAGAACGGCAGCGAAAGGGAAAGAGCATGAGGCCGTGGGATACAAGAAGAGCAAAGCCCTTCAGACAGCTCATGCAGGGGGGCACCAAACCAAGGAGCAAATAGCAAGGGCTGAGGGAGAGGGGGCTGCCATCCTCCAAGCAAGGAAAGGGGATAGGGAATAGCAGTAGCTCCCAAGAGAATCCCTCAATGCATGGAGAAAGCTCTTTCTTCACCACCAACCCCCTTTTTTTGGGGGGAAGGGGTGGGGGAAAGGGGAAGGAGGGGATGCTGGAGCATCCAGCTTGCCAGGAGGGAAGGAGATGGCAAAGCAGCGATACGGGGACAGGAGGAGAGGCTGTCCTGGCACTCGGGCTCCCCTGCAGACAGTTCAAACAAAGGAGGATGCTCTCCTACAACAAGATGCTTTGCACATTTGCAAGGTGGCCGTCGTGATGGGCTTCCCCTCTGATCCCCAAATCCACCCCCACTGCCAGAGCCCAGCGTGAGCACAGACTGCTGTCACGGGAGGTAGGGAGAGATAGGGGAAGAGAATGAGGCAGAGGAAAGAAAAGGAGACAGAGAGGCCTTTAATGAGTCAGCCGCCGCTCTGATTTAAATAAGATCTCCATTTATGGAGCTCTGCCTTTTTTTTTTTTTTTTTTTTTTTTAAATCATTGGCTGAGTGAGCAACTTTGGGCTGCACAAGGTTGTCTCCAGCTGCACGCAGGGTCTGGGAGGGAAAGGGTTATGGAAGGGGGAAGGGATGAAAACCTCTGGAAAAAATGAGGCTGCTCGCTGGTTCGTTTTAACAAGGACATAAATTAGTCTCAAAGCCACAAACGCCATCACCTCCCCGAGCCCTGGGCAGAGCGCAGCGAGCGAAACACGTGCCAAGATAAACGGCGCTGGCTGGAGCCGCCGAGGGGTGCTGGGGGACGGGAGGGGGCACGCCGGCGGCGAAGGCACCTCAGATGGTGCCGCAAAATGGAGCCTGGTGATCCCACAACCTCACAAAAGGGGACCTTCAGATGTTCCTGCCTACACCCACATCAAAAGGCTGCCACTCGAGGCGGAGAAGGAGGGAAACCGGGGTGCTGCGGGCTGAAAATAGCAGCTTTCCCTAGTCTGGCTTTAATTACGGCGGGCAGCCCTTCCTCCTCCTCCTCTTCCCAGCTTGGAAGAAGGCCCGCGTGCAGGCAGCAGCCCAGGTGAAAGCTCCATCGCGGCAGCAGGGAGGGGAGCAGACAATGGCGGGGTGATTCATTACAAAGGCACCCGGCCCTGCGCGCAGCGCTGCCACATGGGCTGCGGGACTCCCGACCGAGGCAGAGCTCCCCTCCCGCTCCCTGAGATGCTCGACACCTTCCCCCTCTCCCAGCCCTGATGGGAAACAGATTCGGAGGAAAACGCCAGCACGGCACTGGGCTGTCCAAGAAAGGGAGGGCTTTGTGCTCCGCGCAAGCCAGCAGCCTCGCCATGCACCACGGAGAAAAAGCCCTTAAACGTGGAATTCCCGTCCACCCAAGAGTTTCTCTTTTATCTGCAATTAGCACATGCTGTACTGGGCTCCGTTTAACACTCATTTTCACCGATTTAGGATTAAAGGGGGATCAGAGAAGGGTACTTTCTGTTAATGAATCCGAGCTCTTGCTCTCATTAGCAATTTAGGTTTCCTCTTTTTAAAGCGTTTCTCCCTTCCAGCACCTCCCGTCTATCGCTATTTCCGTTCTTCTCAGCCCACACGTTGCCATCTACTTTGTCTCACCATCCCCTCGTGCCTATACAGGAGCTCATCTCCTGGATCTCCAAAGGAAACGGGCGAGCTGCTCCCTAAAAAGCAGCAGACAAGGCAGACAGCGGCGTCTGGAGATGGAACCAAGCAGAGCAAGGCACTGTTACAGCAAGGCTGAATTCATCCAGCAGCTTAAGGCACCAGCAACGTGGACTTTCCATAAGCTAAAGGGAACCCCAAGGAAGCAAGTTCACAAGCTGTGAATGAGGCCACGCCACTGCAGCACGCTGTGGATGGGGACATCGCCCTGGAGATGCCACTGTCCCCCATGCAGCCCAGCACTGCGGGGCACACCTAAATGAGCATCATCATCCCCAGAGCCCCAGCCAGGGGAAGCCCAAGCTCTCCTCCCATACTGCTGGGGTTTTCTCACACGTGCATCTTCCTCAGCATCAGTGCATCGCTATGCGGTGCAAACCCTGCTCCTAGCCTGGGTACTGCATGCTCTTAAGACAGCTATAATGCAAGGTCAAGCAATGCTAACAACGTGCGGTCCACAAGGATATCACAGAACCATTAAGGTAGGAAAAGACCATCAATATCATCTAGTCCAACCGCATCCCCAACCTTTAGGCGAGTTTGTGCCCTCCTGTTTCACCTAGTGCTCCAGCAGCAGCAGCACCCCATCCTCTCCAGCACCTCATTCTCCAAACCACACAGCCCTGGGATGCCAGCTCCTGGGCACACGCTGACCGTGCATGCTTGGCACCATCCCGCACTGCATAACGGTGGTGGCAGGGAGCGCCCTGCATATACAGCTGTGCAGAGCAACTCCAGAGTGTGCCCGTGGGCATGCCCCTCCATCCAGCCTGGCACAGCCCAAGCATGCAGCCACACACAAATGGACCCCGCCTGCAAAGAGACAGTTTTTCTGCATCACTCACGGAACTAAACATAGATACAGAGTGCCTCTGGAGATTTCTGCAGAGCTCTTCCATCTCAAAACAGAAAGCCTCGGTCCGGATATAAAGGAATCCGTAATGGATGGGACGAAACAGCAGGAGCAGAGGTGGGGCTTGGGAGATACCTTACTGCATAGGACGGAGACCCATTTTTCAGCCCCTGACAATGAATGTGGGACGGGAGATGGAAGGGTCAGAGAGGGTGTCCCTCCTTGCAGCAGACTGCTCAGCCCCGTGCAGCGGGACATGCAGAGCTCGGCCAGGGCTGGCACACAGGGATGCAGTCAGGGACAACGAGGGCAGCCAGGGCTACAGTGTGCATCTGGGTAGGAAAATGCAAAGCTCCGCAGGAAAGAAAGAAGAAAAAAAAATCCGAACTGAAGAAAAGTTCCTTGCGAGAGCCCTTCCCTCCGCCTCCCCTCAGGAATATCCCCCCAAGGTTCCCAGCTCCGCAAGGCACTGCGGGGCATTATATAATGCCCAACTCCAAAGGATTCCGGCTCTGTGATGCCGCTCTCCTCCTCCCTTTGCCCCCTCCTTCGGGTAGCAATTTGCAGATGCCATGCCAAAAATAATAAATTTAAAAAAAAAAAAAACCCGAAAAAAAAAGAAAACCCACCCAAATCCCAAACCACGTATCAGCCTTACAAGGCGAGCAGCGGGCGATGCACGCCCCTCGGCCGCCGGGCTGCTCTCGGTTCGGGGGCGCCGCTCACCTTTGTGCTCCCCGGGCCCGGCGGCCGCAGCCCCGCTCTCCCTAGAGGGCAGTGCGGGACCCCGAAGCCAGGTGAGCGGCGGAGCGCCGGGGCTCGCTCCCACCCCCCGGGCTCCAGCAGAGCCCCGCGCTGCCCTCCCGCCTCCGAGACAAAGCCGGGCACGGCAGCCGCCCGCCAGCCTTACCTGAGTTACCATTTTCTTTTTCTCCATAAACCAAAATGGGGGAAGCCCGGCAGCAGAGGAGGAGAA
>NC_034409.1:52547983-52629182 GCF_002078875.1 Numida meleagris | reverse complement strand
CCCTTACTAGCTCCGCACCTGAGCACCCCGCGGCTGGCAGCATTCCTTCCCCGGGGAGCCAGGGAAGGGCCCGCTGCTGGTGCCCCACTGGGCAGCAGAACCCCAGACCCCCAGATTTCCCCAGCACGGTACCCGCAGATGCCAAGCACCGGGCACGGGTCCTTGGCCAGACCAGCGTGCTGAGCTGAGCTGAGCTGCCATTCTTCTTGACCCCAGGCCCTCAAGACGCTCCCCAGGCTTTTCCAGCAGAAAAGACGGCGCAGTAACACCTTTCATCCCCATTTGCTCTCCTTTGCATTCGTATCCCCCGTTACAATTTACACTTAAATAGATATATACACCTAGTGGTGATTCTTCACGGCCTTGCGTTGCCGTGCTGCTTCACGCTGCTTCCCAAGCTGACGGCTGCAAACCCACCTCCGCCTCCCTCCCTCCCGTTCAGCCAAAGGGCAGCAGGAGCACGCATCGCAGCCCAGTTTGCTCCTTCGCTGTGAAAAGCCCGAGCAAGCCGCCGCCTCACTGCTCTGCTGGGATGCAGAGAGCCCCAGTGGGCAGCCCGCTGTGTGGTCCTCTGGGAGGGAGCCAGGCCCCACACGGCCCCATGGGGCTCTGACTCAGAATCCACGTTCTCCTGAGTTATTTCATCCTCTCCACTAACTCACTTTTGAAGACACTACAGGTTTGCAGGCAATATTGCACAACCAGGGAAAGCATTGGATTTTTTTTCTTCCCTCTATTACAAACCTGAGATTGCAGAGCGCAATTCTGGGTCAAAACACGGTGACCTCCTTATCCCTTTGCCATGGCAAAGCACTGAGTTTTAGCTACATGCATCTCGTTCTTCAGACCTCTGTAAATCAATCTGCGTCATCTCCATTCATTTAAACTTAATTTAACTTTTGCATTCACCTGGTTTCTACTCTACCATAGGGTGGCAATTTCTTGTCACAGATCAAAGGATATAGCACGGACATTTAGAATCATAAGTGCTGGAAAAGACCTCTAAGATCACCCAGTCCAACCGCCAGCCCATCCCCACCATGCCCACTGACCATGTCCCTCAGTGCCACATCCACACGGTTCTGGAACACCTCCAGGGACGGGGACTGCACCACCTCCCTGGGCAGCCCGTTCCAGTGTAGCACCACTCTTTTGGAGAAGAAATGTTTCCCCAAATCCAGCCTGCCACACAGATGTGCTACATTCATCCCACCGCTTCTCACCGCAACAGCATCATTTTCTAACCCATTCTGGCCTCCACTTTAGGAACCCCCAGAAGTATCTGCCACAGAAGAGTCCTCTGCAGGAAAGGGGGAATGGTTCAGTCCCTACCCATACACTGAGCCCTGCCCTGCGTTGCCTCCTGCCACCGTGCTGGTACAACTGTTCTGAGCCTGTGCCAGAGGAGTGCGGATTCCCATTAGTCTGAAGCATCTCCTCCCCTTGCTTGAAGTTTATCTACCTCTGCTCCTGTTTAGCAAAATAAAACACACTATTTCTAATGGACGAGCTCAGGCAACAGGAATCACACATCCGCAGGAGCTTTGACTGCCCCCAATCCATCTGAACTGAACATCTAACACAGAGTTTCAAGAGCTTCAAGAACACCACTGAGAATAAGATGAGACTTGTTAACATTTGAGGTCTTCGTTGGCTTGGGCTCACACTGGAGCCAGCAAAGCAACACCCGATAATGAACAAGGCACATAAAATTAATTGGCTGATCTATGCCAGTCACCTTTCCCCCTGAGGACCGGGGTTCAAGCACTGTCTGACGGTCAAGCACAATAAGCGTGGTGGGCCCCCACTTAGCTCCCCCTCTATGCCCTCTTATAAAAGGGAACCAAGGATCCCAACTGCAGAGCAGACCGCTGAAAGCACCAAGAACACACAAGCAGAGCTAAGCTCTGGAAGCCCAAGGAACATACTGCTTAGAGCCATGAGACCATCCTCTCCTACTTGCTTCATTTATTCAACGAGCACATATTTAGAACAGATCTAGATGCTAATACTTGTGGTTCTCAAGAGGTTTTATACATCACAGGCACATACGCACTGAAACTTCATTCCCGTACTGTGGAAGTGGCATTATAGAATCGTAGAATCATTAGGGCTGGAAAAGACCTCTAAGATCACCTAGTCCAATCACCAGCCCATCCCCACCGTACCCACTGACCATGTCCTCAGTGCCACATCCACACAGTTCTGGAACACCTCCAGGGACGGTGACTGCACCACCTCCCTGGGCAGCCTGTGCCAGCGCAGCACCGCTCTTTCTGAGAAGTTGTTTTTCCTAATATCCAACCTGTGCTCACCTCAGATATATCTGATGACATCTGCTAGTTCCCATCATTCACACCCTACCAGGAAATGAGTTGGATGAGACTGTTCAAGCAGCAGGTGATGGAGCAAGGCCACTGAGATCACGCTGGTGAGAGCACAACTAAGGAACTAACTTCAGCTGGACCAAGTGGTTTACATGTACCCTTCCAAACACTTCCGTTAGTTCAGTCGGGCTGGCAGAAATGGAGAGATAAGAGAAAGCCACAACCCCTCAGCAAGTTTCAGGACTTTTTCTTTCACGGTGCCTCTAATTCCCCTGTGCCGCTCGGGTGGAATGAAAGTGCAGCCTTCGATTTTAACATCCCATTACCTGCATTTCTGCGCTGGCTCAAGTTTAGATGGAGCAAACCTGCCAGCTGGATCAAGGCCAGAGGGAGAAAAAAAAGGTTCAAGTGCAAAGAACCAATTTATCAGGAACAAATCTTAACAACCAAAAGACACACTTCTGGTGGTGAAGCCTATTCATGTACGTAATAAAACCCGTGGTACAAGGTAACCTAACAAAATACTCTTTAGTGGCTATCTGAACTATCTCAGGGTAGATAATCTTCAACTGTTAGTCTACCTTTCACATTTTCTGGAAGAATTTGGTGCCTGTGAGGACGAGGAATGCTGACACTGAATAGCCAAGGGCTGCACAGAGAACATCATCCTTCACTTGGCCCCAAAAGCATTCGAGCCTGACCCACGGCCTCTGGCTCCTCCAAGACTTCACAGGACGGGCCAGGAACGCACACGTGTGCTCCAAATATAGCCCCCTCCCCAGCAAGGCTTGAGCAAAGCGCTGCACCCGTTCCCGTCACCCTACAGATCCTTGCTGGGTCTCCAAGAACAGGAAGGTGATGAACAAGACTTTGCTCAAGGTTTTGTTGGTGGTTCCAGGGGAGGGAGGAGGAAAGCGGGTGAGTAGCCACTCCCGGTGGCTTGCCAGCCCCAAGGGACAGACTGCAGTCACGCTCACAAGTCACATGCCCCGGACAAAGCAGCGAGGCACTTGACAACACAGCAGCTGGCAGACCGCAACATTGCTGTCAACTCACCCCCCCACCCTAAGAAAAAAAAAAAAAAAAAAAAAGTATTTTAAAAGCCAAAAATGCAAAACAAAGCACACAGGTCTCAAACACCGCAGTCCGGGGAGCCAAAGTGCCAAACGGGAGCACTCGCATGCAAGGAGGCTCAAGGCAGAGCCTCCGGGGAGCTGAGGCCTGGCACGCGAGGAGCAGCGCCCTACCCAACCTGCGCACAGGCTGCGGCGTGCCCGAGGAGCAAGCACCGTGCCTCCGTACAGCCGCAGCCCTCCTTCCGCTTACCTGGACGACTGGGTATTGATAATCCATACAATACACACCATACATAGCCAAAGATCCTCCAGGTGAAGGCCAAGAGGACGCGGGACTGGAGGCTTCAGACGCAAGCCTCCGTCTCTCAGCCTGGTGGGAAGGACTCTGGCAGCCCTGCGCAGTGCTTGGCTCAGGCCTCTGGGGCCACTCAGGTTGACACTGGCTCAGCTGAAAATAAAAAGGCGCTGCCTGGCTCGGCTCGGCTCGGCCCCTCTCTTCTGGGATCCAGCGAGGCAGCGCTCAACCATACGCAGCAGAGGCTCCTAAAATTAGAAATCCCGTACGGAGAATGGCCCTGGAAGCCCCGACCGCGCGGCGTCCTGCAGCGCCCAGGCAGCAAGTGGCACGGCTGCCGTGGAGCAGGGAAGGCAGGATCCTCGCTGCAGCCGCCGGGGATGGAAGGAAGCAGACAGCATTTCGGATCTGAAGAGAGCATATGTTCTGGGCTCTAGGTGCGTCAGAGGGAACGCTCCCAATCCAGGACAGCGAAAAACATATGGGACCGCTCCTCCCCCAACCCCAAACTCTCCTTGCCGCCCCAGGCAGGGACAGGTGCTGGGATTAGCGTGCAGAACCCTTTGGTGCTGCGGAGGGGGGCAGAGGAGAGCGGCCGCCTCGGTGCCTCGCGCCAAGGGATCTCTTTCGGGCCCGGTATCGGCTGACGCCTCGCCCTCACTCCGCACCGGGGCCGGGCAGCTGCCAGAGGGGAGCCAGGCGAGGGGACCCCAGGGCCAGCGGGTCATCCGCTGTCAGCTGTCCCGCTCCCCCTGGGGGATCAGCGGTGCCCTGGGGCCATGGGGCAGAGCCAGTTGTTGTGCCCGTTTTTGGAAGCGTCCCCCTCCCCAGCACCTTTTCCAAAATCGCGGGTGCGTTCCCGGGGAGGGATAACTGACGGGGACAGATGCCGGGCTGCTCTGACAAAGGCCAGCAGGTTCACCCGGCCCGGCCCCATGTGCCGGACGTGTTACAGAAACCCGAGAGCCCACCGGTGATTCTTAGAAGACACCACACGGGTGGGGGGCAAGCGCCCACGGCGAAGCGCGTGAGTTGCTGCCCATGGCTGCGCCAAGTCTCCCAAATGGTCGGCAGCCCAAACCTACACATAATTCCAGCTGTCCTCTGAACAGGTGAAGCACTTTCCCTCTGGGGCTTCCAAAGTGAGAATGCTACCGTGATCAAAATGAAGGAAAGCTCTGCAAATACCCTCTGCTCTTTCCAACGCACACTGTGGGTAGTTTGGGGTTTTTTGTTTGTTTGTTTTTTGCTTTTACCGTTTCTGATCTTTAGCTCCTACGTAGTGTGGCTGGGTACTGCCTACCTGCTCTTTCCATGGCTCTCGAAGCCATTTCTGCACGACAGCATTCAGGGGTTATCAGCTTTAGAGCCAAGAGAGCTGGGTTTCTTTCCCTCATTCTCTCTGCCCCCTTACTGCATTCTTGTGGTTACTTTCACTTTACTTCAGACACCAAAACAAAAAAAGAAGTTACTTTTAAAGGCCATCTAGTTCACCTCCCCTGCAATGAACAGGGACACCCACAGCTCCATCAGGGTGCTCAGAGCCCCTCCAGCCTGACCTTGGATGTCTCCACGGACAGGACATCCACCACCTCTCTGGGAGACCTGTTCCAGTGCTTCCCTGCCCTTACTGTAAAAATCCTTTCTCTTATACCCAGTCTAAATCTCCCCTCTTTTAGTTTGAAACTCACTCCCCTTGTTCTATCCCAAGAGACCCTGCTAAAGAGTCTGTCCCCTTCTTTATTAAAGCCCCCCTTTAGTTACTTAGACGGCCTGGCTTTCCTTCATCACCATCCCCGCAAGCCCCACCACAGGGCACAGACTGGATCTGGTTTCCTCTCAGCAGCCAATGCTCTTCTTTCTTCCCCCTTCCCCTAACCACATGTTCAATAGGTGCCTGCCTTTCATTCTTTTGCACAGCTCATTATTATGCATCCAGGCAATTTAGTATCTCCAATAACATCTGTTTATGAAAAGGCATTAATTTACAAAAACCTGAAGTCTTTTTCCACATCTTGTTTTTGCTATTCCATATTACTGCCCCAGGTTTTAAAAGCAAATCCCTAACTAAGTTAAAAACCTTACATTTATTTCACAATCCAATTTTTGTTATTTTCAACTGGGCCTCCAGGGAATAAACCATTTCCAAATCCTAGTGCAGATATCTTGCTATCTATAAATAACTGTCAAACGGGCACAACAAAACAAGGGGGGGGGGGGGGGGGAGCAGGTAACACCCAGCCTCTTGGCTGCTTCAGCTACAGCATATACATACAGAACTGCAATGCTTTCAAGTTCTTAATGCAGATTTAAGAACTTTGCCTTAACCAGCATGAGGAGACCTGGGTGACACTGCAGGAACAAGGCATCACGTCTCCTGCATCCCAGAGAAAACTGAATTACACAAACTAGCTTTAAACTTGCACCTGCCAGTATGGACACAGCAGAACTAACCATACTTTACTGGCCAGTGATGAACTACTGTCCATATAGCTGGTCTGCCACTGCACGTTGACTCGCAACAACAGTATTAGTCAAATATAAGAAGGCTGCACTCCATAATTTTATTCAGAGATAAATGCCCAACTACATTACCATATAACTTGCTATGTACATGTATTTCCAGTAACGCAAGTTAGGTAACTGTGGTAAAACCATAGCCTTGTTCCTGCAAATGCTCATGCAGACGAAAAACTCTAAAATTACAGCAATGTTCAGGCTGGAAGAGACCTTCTGACACAAAGAATCAGATCAGCTGCTGCTGTACAACATAACCTAATCTCTTCCTAAGGTTCGCCTGGCTACCATCTTAGAATCAGGTTCTGATTCTATGCTCGCTCCCCTGGGCAAGAGCTCGCTCTAGAACATCGCCCTCCAGCAGCTGGGGGCTGTGCTCGTCTCAGGCTTAAAGTTATTCCTCAGCAATTTCTGCTTGTCCTTTGTTCTCCTGCCAGTACTGTCCTCTGGCTTAAACGTATTTTATCCTTCCTTTACAATTAGCCTCCCTGATGTATCCCCTCTAAACAAGCAGCTGTTCCAGTCTTTTCTCACGACAGGCTTTCTATTCCCCAATCTCTAGAAGCCTTTTCTTCCACCTGAGCTAGCCTGCACTCATCTTTTCTCTTCTTTTTTGAATAAAAAAAAGACAATAGCCAGAACAAGATGGTTAGTAGCTAACCCGTTTCACAGTTCCAGCACTAAACTGCACCTTCTTTCACCTCCTTATTATCTTCCTCTGTTGCACCACCATCATGCTGTAATATGTGTGCTACAGTAGGACATGTCAACCTATTAAGAAAATAAACTTATTTTAAAGACAGATAGGTTGATCTGGCATAGCCATGTTCTGATGAATTTGTGTTGTATTTTCTCCCATCCTTCATTAGTGTCCTAGTCTTTAATTATTATTTTCATCTCAGATTTTGCATACAAGAGGCTGGACCAACAGGTCTGTACTTACTCAGGTCATCCCCCATCAAGAGGGCTGTGACGCTTCCTTTCCTCCAAGCAAATGATGCCACTCCTCATTTGATAACATTAGTAAATTTGTGAGGCGGTTCTCACACTTTCAGAAACAGGTACCATCATTGTCAAGGCAGCCCTGCTCCCCAGCCCAGCCCGCACGCACTAGGGCCCTTGACATGCCTCTAACGTGGTTGTTCCTACAGTAATTCCATGCCCGCTACCCATCCTCTGTGCCCACGATCAACTCTTTCAACAACACAAAAACATTTGGTTTTGTTTATATCTCCCTTAGTGGTGTATATATATATATGTGTGTGTGTATATATATATATATATATATATATACACACATCTTACCCTACAGGTATATCTTCCTTAACTATCCTGTCCTCAACGCTGAGTGGCCCCACATCCTTCTTTCTCTCTCGTCGTATTTTCAGAAACTGTCACCCATCTTCTCAGTAACATTTGCAAGGTTTAATTCAGCCAGATTTTTGGCAGTTCCCCCCTTTATCCCCACATTTCTTGACCTTGTAGACACAGCAGGCTCTGCCGATTCCGTATTCTATCTCTTGTAAACTCTCTTTTCGCACCCACTATCCTTTCTAAAATGATTATGGCTCCACTTAAGGTAAAGTTTTTACATACAAGCTTTTCTTCCCTTCACTTGTATCACCAGGAATCTGTATCCAAAGTACCCCTGAAAAGAAAGTAAAATCCACCCCACCACACACCTCTACATTCGAGTGTCTCACTTCTCATTTCAGCTCACTGACTTCATTAAAGATGTTGCTTCACGTATGGAAGTTTGTACCACCATCACCCAGTCCCAAGCTGGGAACATGGAGGCTTCTGAACAGCTTGTTTTCCTGCAGCAGTCACGCTGGCTATGATACATCCACTGTCTCAACAACACATGATGCTACAGTGAAGAAATCTTCCAATTCTATTATTATTAGCAGCATTTGTTCTTCAAGCTATATCTGAGAAATTAAAGTTTCTCGTACTAATATTTATCTCTATAATGGTTCTGGGAATAATATCATTTCATAGACTCGAGTTCGTATCCGAATCCAATCCTAGGAGAGATTTCAGCAGACTCACAGGGCTCCCCCTGGGACCTCTTTTACCATTCTTCCCCACAGCAATTTTGACCAGAAATAGATCCCGCGTTATCAGTATTACTCTTTTTTCTTCTTTACAGTCTACTGCATACAATACAGCCTATCACCTTTTACATCTACCCTATCTGAACCATACATAATCTCGAATACATGTTAAAGTCACGATTACTATTCTTGCAGATTGATATTATCCCTATAATATCCAGTTTCACGTTCTGCACCAGTAGCTCTGGTTCCTCTGCTTGCTATTTCTAATGCCAGGAGCCTGAAAAAAAAACCTGGCGTGTTTGCATATTTACCGATCACACAGCTCACAGCTCCCTCCACTAACAGCATCACCCATCTAGTTACTGCTGAATTTTATTATCCTTCCTATAACATTGAATTTTATGATTTTCCATCTCCTACCAACCCATCACTTTGCCTAGAGACACTGTTTTACATGCCACTGTAGCAGCGTTTACCTAATTTTCCTCTCTCCGTGCACTGAGCAAGGCACGGAGATTACACAAGTTTTTCCCAACGTTCTCAAAACCTAGGATTTTATTTCACATGCACAGCTCTCTTTGATGTCTGCAGACTGAGGAGCGTTTTTGGAAAGCGCAAGACCACAGCCCTGGGCTTTGCTTTGCCTGCTCTCCTCGGGCAGCACAGAGCCAGCACGCTAAGTCACAACTCCAAGTACAGTCACACGGACATAGGCTAGCTATACTCTCCCCACACCTGAAGTGCATCCATGGCAGACATTTTCCATGGACATATTTTTCAAAAATTGCTAAAAATCGTGGTACAGCGGGGTTACAGCCATACAGCATGGAGTCTGAGCTATTTCCACGCCGCACGGTTGTTACACCGCACTGATCTTTACTAAGGAAATTACACCAACAGTTTCATTTTATAAACTGAATTTATAAAATCTTTAGTATAATTCTCTGTTCTCCAGACAAATTAATCTAAGCCTTATCTAGTTACTCCCACTAAAGAGCTCTTACCTCCGCTGATTCTAACTCTTCATCGCTAGAAGCCTGGCTGATGCTCTTCCTCTCACCCACCAAAAATGGCATCTTTAACAATTAGCCAATCACTACATCTGCTAAACTGGGTCATCAGGGATCTGATGAGCAGCTTACAATATGTCTCTGCTTTTTAAAGACTGATGTAAATGTAGGAAACATGCCAACAAGCAAGGATGCATTTTCTGGCTGGGTATGCACTGATTTCCATAGCAGCTAAATAGATCAAGCAGCTCAGCCAGCTCATACCAGTGTTAGACAAACAGTACACGGTACCAGGATTACACCTTTAAAACTGCAAGAGATTCTTCATTTTGCACCAAAGCAAGCCCCGCATCCTGGGCACAAAGGTGGCCTTTGCTCACGCCATGTGAGAACTGTACTGCAAAGCCATCACTCCCAGGCAGGGCTGCATTTCCTGCTCTTCTGCTTTGGTTGCTTGTTTGGTGTGAATAGGTGTAACTTTTTTTTCCAAAAAGCTCCATTATCGTTTTCTTCCAAATTCTGATATAACCAACGACTAGAACAAAGAGCTGGTGACGGATCAGCTATTCAGGAGAGTAAACAACTCAGCACCGAGCCACCGTGGGTTTTTGCCAGTGAAACATGTTAAGCATGCTAATGCTCAAGATCAGGGATGAGATGCATTAAGCAGAAATGGAACCAGCAGGTCTGGGGGATGAGGAGCAGCAGCAGAAGCAAACAGGAGCGTGTTGGATTAGTGTAATAAGGACATCATGGAGAAGCATTTCAATGCTCTGGTAAAGCCATAGGAACCACTGCTCGCCCAAACCTGGTCTGATTAGTTAGTGTTACTGATTCTTCACATTCATTAGGATTAATGTTCCTAAACCACATTAGTACAAATGAAATTACCAAAAAATACACTTTGGATCCAAGGAAATTAAAATCCCTCTGGCAAAAGAGCTAAGAAGCCCAAAGCTAGAGAGAGCAGCCAATATCAAGTTACGTGTAGCGGAGAAGATAGCCCCATCACAGCGCTGCTCCTGCCAAGGAAATCTCTCGGGCAGACAATGGGACCTCAGTCATTACCTCCTCTAGCTTTCATGGGCACAATTCAAGATTTTAAGAAGTTTAAAAGAGAAAAATACCAAAGACCTTATTTAATAAAATGGAAGCTCTCAAATAGTTCCTGTTCATTTCCTTTCCCCTCAGAGCGCTGGAGATTTCCCTTTTCAATCATCTTTTGCTACACGTTCTCCATTCACGAAGCAATGTGCCCTATCAAAGTGTTATGCTCAACTTTCAGCTTCCCTCACAATACCAACTTTAATATCTATTCTTAGTTTATAAAACAAATTAAAAAAAAATGAGAAAAGCAGTTAAAGGAAGAAACCAGAATCCAGAAGAATATCCCCAGCATTGATTGCAGAAGAAGCAATGCCTAACAAGCAACCAACTTTCCCAAGGCGCTGCTCCACGGGCCTTTATGGCCACAGTAAATAGCAGCTGGAAGACTTGTTGCCAGCCCCGAGGGACAGCAATGGTCTCAGCCTGAGCCCAACACGGAGCCACAGACTTCCCAGCACAGCTGTGTGGGGCTGAGCCCTTGGGAACGCTGCTCCAACAGCGATGGAGCCCATCAGACAGCTTTTTGAGTCAATGGGAGCAAAGCTGCCAAGATGCACGAAATGTTCTTCTCGCCTACCTCTGTAAATCATCATCAGGATCACTCAGACACCCTCATTTCTAACATAAGATGGCAGGTGAAGTGGGAGTGCTCCTATAGCCAGCGTGGCATCTTTCCTCAAGCTGCAGCATCTGCATGCAGGTCAGGGAGCTTAGGAGACTTCGGTGTCTTAAAAGGCAAAGACTCACAGAATCATTAAGGTTGGAAAAGACCACTAAGACCATCTAGTACAATCGACAGCCCATCCCCACTGACCATGTCCTCAGTGCCACATCCACACGGTTCTGGAACACCTCCAGGGACGGTGACTGCACCACCTCCCTGGGCAGCCTGTGCCAGTGCAGCACCGCTCCTTCTGGGAAGAAATATTTCCTAATATCCAATCTGAAACTCCTGGGCAGACTCAAGTTAAGGCTTGAGGGACAGTGAGAGATATTTCCTTATTAGTGATGGAATTTGTTTGCCTCTACCACTCCCAAAGGAAGCTTTGTAGTCCTGAAACTGATCTGAAGTAGCTGAGCAACTAGGCAAGATGCACACTCTGAACTCGGTCATAAGATACCTGCATCCTGTTACTGTCCTCAGCTCTTCCCTGCAACACCTACACTTAGCTATTAAATATTAATGGTTTGTCTAGACTGGAAAACTAGCACAGTTTTAAAACACAGTTGCAAACATACAGCATAAAAGGACAGGTCAGAATTGAAAATAATTATTTCCTAAGTACCACTTATTTTCAAAGCCTAAACACACGCTGCTTTAGGGAAGGGCATGGAAAATGGAGGCAGAGCCAGGACACCATGTGAGCCTGCTAAAGCAGTGTAGTGCAAGACCTTTGATTACTGGAAAGCAGGCTTTTTCAGTTTTTAGAGCTTTCTTTCAGCCATCCAGTAGAACAGGAGCATCAGCAAGCTCCAGAAGCCTACAAAATAAAGCAGGACTCGTGAAAAAGTTTGGATCTTCCTCAAGCAGAATCCAGGATCCCCAAATACCCAATCCACACAGTTGAAGCTGTCAAGAAAGACAAAGTGAAGTTGCAAGAGAGTGAAGTCTCTTGATCCTGAAGTTAGATCAGTGTAGGCAGAATCCTCCTGGAGTTGGTGAAACCCCATACTAACACAGATCCTGCTCACGCAACTTCAGCTGCCAAACAAGGACCCAGAGTCTATTCAGGCAAAACTGAGATTGCCCAAAGTCTGTCTCTTAAATTATTACAAAGGAGAAATGTAAGGAGGTGATGAACGCTCATCTGAAGTTTGAAAAATCCTCTGTCAGAAGACTCTGCTCCCAAAACTTACGTTTTAGGCATCATGCTAGCTAACAAGCCAGCTCTCAGGAAGACAGCTTTAACAGGACAATAACTCACAAAAATATATTAGTGATTAAGTTGCAAAATAAAGCTGACAGCAGTCTGGATATACCAGCAGCATGCGTAAGACACAACTTCAACGTTCATTTCTACCCCAACCCGCTGCTTTACACACATTACAGAGCAGGTTTTAATTATGCTGTCTTGAGAAAACACCAGCACATCTGAGTATGACACGCGACAAGCTCTAAAGGAGCTTCTAAAACCAGACAGGCTCCATCATTCAGTTATTACCAGAGGCACAGTATAAAGGGGAAAAGAAAATATACACATTTTCCAGAAAAAAAAAAAGAAATACCCACGTGTTGGGCCTCTTTTCAAGGAGAACTCCAAGTGCTTGGCATTGCTTCAGGAAGAAAATAAGTGTACTTCTGGGCTAAGCCATTTGGCAAAGGAGGTGATCATAGCACAGCTTTCTTTAGGGATCACTTGTGTATGCACTGATCTTGGTAATGCTAGATGTCCGTCAAAATGCTTTCTGCCTGTTACATGAGAAACAAAAAGGCTTCCAGATGCAGAATTTCAACATCAAAGAAGAGAAGAAGTTTTCTCTTGGTAGTTTAGACATCACATGACAGCCACACTGCCTTTCTTTATTCCCCGGGGTCGGAGGGAAAAGGGGAAACAAAGACAAAGAATTCAGCCAAGAGCTTTGCTTAACTGTAGAGGCCTATTAGATCTACCAGTGAGCTCCAGACCCTCAGAGAACAGCTTTGCCCACCTGGAGTGCAGATTTGCCAAAATCCACTTGGATCTTCCCTTAGCAGGCAGCAGCAGTTCAATTAGACTATCCTTCAGGGGACAACTTTTGCCTAGACAGTTAACACAGAGATCCAGAAGAGAAAGACTTAAGCCTGAGCACTTCTTCAGATCTATGCTAAGCCTACAAAAATTAAGGTTAATTCCTTAATTAAAGATCTATCTTCCTAGGAATAAATATTATTAAAAGTCACCAGATGGTAATATCCGAGATACTCTCACCAAGTATTTTTAATTGAATGAATCACAAACGAGGGCTGCACTACACTGGAGATTTCGCTGGCGGTGCAAAGCGGAGCGACAGTCACTGCACTTCCTGGTCCTCGGTGGAGGCTCAGCAGATAGACCCATTTTGCTGTGGGTTGGAGCCAACAAGTTTCACCTTGCCTCAGCCTGGGGCGAAGGCAGCACGTGATCGGTTATCACAGAGCATTTCAGTACATGGCAGTGGCTTGCTCGCGTTGCCAAGCGCTCGAGCCCTAGCAGAGAGGGGTTGAGTACGGGTTTTCCTCCCCCCATCGCTTATCAAATTGCTCCCATGTGACAAACTAAAATAGCAAAAGGTACTTGTGACAAAATAAAGAGCGTCCACACATTAAATTACGCTGGTACTGACTGAGATTCAGCCCTACCTTAGATAAGCACAGCTTCCCTATCACACACACAGAGCCAGAATTTGGGGGAAAGGTTTCCCCAGGCAGTCATTCGTTCTTTTTAGGCAGGAGCAAAGGCATTCCCTACCCAAATTGGTTCGATCAGAATAGAACAGCTGCCCACACACTGTAACCATGCAAGCAAAAGACAAAACATGTCAAAAATATTATTTAAGCTCAACTCTTAATTGAATGGAAGTAAAAGAAAAATAAACAGGGAGCATGGGCTGCGTGAGATACTGGTAGGAAATGAGGAGCTCGAGAGCACTGTGCAGGTAGGTCCTTCAGCTGCTGAAACAGCATGTCACAAGTAAATCTCAGAAAATCGTTTGGAAATGGTTCCAGTGTGGCAGCATATAGAATATGACACCTTCAGCATAATCTGCAAAGACAATTTCATGAGAGAAGAATTACATCTGTCCATTAATTTCTGTTGGCCTCAGTTTAAAATCTTGCATGACTGCAAAGCTTCATATGAATCCTGCTTTTTACTCATTTCCATTTAAAAAAAAAAAAAAAGAAAGAAATCCCAAACTCCTCAAACTTGCAGCCAGCTCAGAAGAGACTCGAGCAAAATACCCAAAGCGCTGCAGTGAAGAGTTTGGTGCATTTGCTGAGCGCACAGAAAGGCTCCAGAAATAGCACGCAAAGCCAAGGTTTGGCAAGAACAACACAGTTTGCCCTGAAAGAGGAAAGTCAGACTTGCTAAATGAATGGCGACAGCAGCAAACCGTGCCTTAATGCAGGAGCGACCCCAGGGACTCCTCTCCTCAGGGCAGAAGTGCTGGTTACTGCTGTGGATGTTACGGCCCCACTCTGGTAGTTTTACTCAAGAAGCAGAAAGCTGTGGTGGAGAAAAAAAGAGGTAAACTGAGGCCACGTCAGCACTTTGGTATCAAGCAGTCTTCACGTCACCTTCTGCTTCAGACAGACAAAAATAGTAAGAGGCGGGAAGACCTAGATTTTGTGTTTGTTTGCTTGGGAAACCTATTTATTTCTGAGAAAGCAGCAATGATCAAAGCCCAAAATTCTGGACTATTTTCCTCACAAAGTCTCAAGACATGGGCTCAGAAGTCTTCTATTGGCATGTAATGTAATGGCTAAAAATACTTTTCCAAGATCCGTGAGGACAGAATGAAGCCTGAGGCCTGGTCTCCCAGCCAGCTTACAACAGGCCAAAGCACCTCAAGGCTCTGCACAGCCACCAGTGAGGGCCTCCTCCAGTTGCAGCACTGACACCGCCTCCTCAGCAGCTTTCTGTGACCTCTACAACTCACACACATTAATTCACCCTGATGTCCACATAATCACAGAATCACTGAAGTTGGAAGAGACCTCTAAGATCACCTAGTCCAGCTGCAAGCCCATCCCCACCATGCCCACTGACCACGTCCCTCAGTGCCACATCCACACGGTTCTGGAACACCTCCAGGGACAGTGACTGCACCACCTCCCCGGGCAGCCTGTGCCAGCACAGCACTACTCCTTCTGGGAAGAAATTTTTCCTAATATTCAACCTGAACATCCCCTGGAGCAACTTGAGGCCACTCCCTCTTGTCCTATTGCTGCCACTGTCTGCATCCACTCAACCAAAAGCAGGATGCTATAAAGATGCCTTCCTGGCTCACATGAAAACTCTCCTCTCTCTTTTCTATCCCTATCAGGAAATCTTCACCAAGGACTCAGCTCATGTTCTCTGTGCACCTCTCTGGTTACGCCGCGATGGAGCTGCTTGCACTCACAGTAATGGGTCTACCACCGGCAAAATTAACAGCAGCCCACTGCTATCAGCCTGGGTATTGGCAGCACTCGAACCTCAGCCTCACGGGTCTCTTAGCTTGAATTTAAGAGAACCACTTATCTCAAGCTAGGGATTTGTGCGTGGGCCAGAGTCAAACTAGGGCAACACTTAAGCCGTGTCTCAAACTCATGTTGTAATGAAGCAAAAGCTGCAACTTCAAGCTCTTAAGGGGCACAGCAGGCACACCTCCTGCAGCTGCTCAGAATTAGATAGCTTCTGAGAAAGGTGTATGAATCTTGAAAATCTAACACAGCTTGGCTGCTTGTGACTGAACTGCTTAGCAGCAAGTTGAGCTTTAGCATCCTCTTTCATAGGCATCACCCAGACCTCAGCACAGTGATGTGTGTGAGAAGCAAGGGCAGATAGTGATAGGACAAGGGGAAATGGCTTTAAAGTAAAAGAGGGCAGATTTAGGTTGGATGTTAGGAAGAAATTCATTACTCAGCATGGTGAGGCACTGCCACAGGCTGCCCAGAGAAGCTGTGGGTGCCCCATCCCTGGAGGCACTCAAGGCCGGGTTGGATGGGGCCCTGGGCAGCCTGAGCTGGGGGGTGGCAGCCCTGCCCATGGTAGGGAGTTGGAGCTCGATGATCTTTAAGGACCCTTCCAATGTAAGACATTCTATGATTATGAGTCTATGAAGTTTCAGAATGGCGGAGTGCCAGAGGCATCCCTGGGCAAATGGCCTTAAAAATGACAGTGCCATCCAACTGTCGCAGACCAGCGAAACGCGTGGCCGCCATCAAGACGCAAAGAGAATGATGGCTACATAAAAAAAACACCATGCTCTCTGCACGTTCTGTTCCTGACTTACCTCCTGTACAATTACGGGACAGCTCTAATAACAGCCCCTACAAATCCAGCTGTCACAGTTTGCTAGTTCTGTGATTGCCCACTGAGATCTCATTACCTCGGCCAGTCCGTATGGCCAACAGCTCGCACGGGCACGGCCATTTCTCAGCCTGGCCCCGCCAGAGGCCTGCAGAGCGGAGGTAAGCACAGTGCTGCAACAATTACACAGATCTGGGGCCATGCAACAAGGTCACAGCATAGGCACAAGAAGAAGGGAAACACCTGCTCCAGAGCTTGAGACGACAAAATACTTAAAAACCTAGAAAAATAATTAAACAGACTAATGAGCCATGGCTGGCAAAGGAGCCACAGGTCAAGGAAAATACAAGTCCTCAGTGAGGGGAGAAACAAAGATGGGGAGCAGCTCTCGAAGCAGGAGGGGACCAGGTTACAGCTCCACAGTCGGGCTGTGACAAGCGGGAAGAGAAAGGGACGTGTCAAAAGGAGAAATTTAATCTGGAGCTTCGGGGCTGGAATAAGCATTAGAGGATGAACAAAAGGGAATGGCTGTGGTGGATCAGAACAGGGAACGGGGTGGGACAGCAAAGCCAAGGGGGTTGCTTTGTTATTGTTTTGTTTTGTTTGTTTGTTTTAAAAGGAAGCTAATAGCAAAACAGTGGCAGCTTCAGAGGCTTTGCTCTGCTCCTCCCAGCTCACCGGGAACCTCCCGCCCCGCCGGGGGAAGGAAGGACTGCTGGGGATCCTGCAGCCCTCCCACCCTCACCCGCGGCCGGGGGCGAGGGGGTTCCCGTATCAGCGCCTCGGCAGCTCGGAGCTCCTTGCACCGGCACCGGCCGCCTGCCCAATTCAGACCTGTAATCTCCCTCGACTTTGATTTAATGCAGCAATTACTGGTAATGTGGTTTGAAGGAGATAAATGCCCAGTACAGGGCTGGCTGGCACTGACGCTCATTCCGCTCATGATGCGAGAACAGTTTTAATTAAAATCCCCTTTATGATAAAGGAGCTGCTTGACTGGATGTTTCTGTGCAGCCCTGATACGGAGCCTCCTCCAAAGCGGATTAGAAATCAAAGTTTCCCCCTTCTCGCTACTGGCAACACACAAAAATATGGAACACAGTCACCATGTCACCCCTCCGCAATTTCCTTAACCCTACAACTGCTGGGAAAATGCCCACGTCTGCTTCAAAACGATTGCCACCTCTTGTCATGGCTCTAAGTGCTTTCCAAAAATTAAGCACCGGGGCTGCTTCAATTAGGATAAACACATCCGGAGAGCTCAAACCCTATGATCCAAAATCCCTTTCCCTCTCCCTGGTGGAAAGGGAATTAGCGTGGCTGCTCGTGCCGCAGACCTGTCACTGCAACAAGGAGGGGATCAGAGCATTTTGGCAAGATGGGAGAAAGCCGAGATCTGGCCGAAAGGCTGGAAAAGCAGGAGGTTCTGCCGCGTGAGGCAGAGCAGGGCTGGCAGGGAAGAGGGAACAGCCCCGCGAGATAAAGGAAGAAAACCTGGCAGAGTGGTCACGATCCCAGCACAGACATGTCCCAGCCATGATCTGTCAGCTCTTGATCGAGTTACAACAAATGGAGGTGCAGTTTTGGGTTGGTTTTCTCCCTTACAGTATAGGAAATACCAGAGATGAATACATTACGCACAGCTAGTTTCTATTATTGTGAGTGCCAAGAGCAGATTGTCACAGTGAGAAATTGGCCTTGTGCATTACACAGAAAAGGCAGCGCTGGGTTTGGAGGCCAGCAGACAGTGCAACGGGAAGATAAAGAGCCTTGAGTCTGGATGCACATAATTTCATTCCTTAAGCGACTGAGCACACGTAAAGATTAAAAGGCTGATTTAAGCAGCTTGAAATCCTCCTTGACCCTCGGAATAGATCTGGGGTCACAGGACCGCCCAAGCCTTGTCCCAAGACACCCCCAGTGCCCTTTGTTCATTACCACAGGATTGCTCCATATTCCCCAAAATTTCCTTCTCCCATGGAGCCCTCAATGATATGCTGTTCAGAGAAACCTTCTTCTTTCAATTTTTTTCCTAGGTTAAAGCGGCTCTCATGCTCCACGATTGCCTCCTCCTTCAGACAGCAAAGTACCAAAAACAGATGAGGGAAAAAAAGGAACCCTGACGGGAACCAGAAGGGACTGGGCACAACACCTCACCCCGTGGAAGCCCAAAGCACCAGGTCACGATGCCGTCAGGAGCACCCCACTATGCAGCAGGAGCCACAAAGGGTGAAAGCAGCAGGTTGCAGATGGCAACGTGAAGATGTAACGGGGTTTTGCTGGTCCGCTAGGGGAAAAAAGGAAACCGAAAAAGGCCTGGTGTAATTAACAAGATTAAAGGGGGATTTAGGATCAGGACAGAAAAGCAACGGGCCAGATTGATCCTTACAGGATTAAAGCTGGAATCCTACTAAGAGTCCAGTGGTTGAGAGATCAACGCAATGTAATGGGATTAAATCAACATCAGCTTTTGTTTTTACACAACTCAGTCCCCAGTGCCCACAATTTCATTGCTCTAGATATGGAGAAGGATTGACGGGGACCCCCGATACTCCGCACTGGGCTCATCCAGGCACCTCCCCACTTCAGCCCTGCTACCACTGAGCAGCAGGCACCATTGAATCCAGAAATAAAGGACCAGAACCTAAGTGTGTAATGAATGGTCCAAATGGCCAAAAAAGCTGAGGATTTACCAAGTCACTGCTCCAGCCAGCAATAAAACAAGTGGTATCAAGTGCAATGGGATCACCCTGTGACCGATGGCTGGGAAAGCCAGGAGGACAGTCCCAGCTGTATCCAGGCACACTGCAGACGGGCAATTGGATTTTGATATTGTGTCTTGCTGAAGAGGAACAAAAGAAGCAGTATACTCTGCGGAATGTATCAGCAAACATGTTTAAGACAAATTATCACGTGTCCCCATTGCACAACAATATCCAAGAATTACAAAAGTGAGAAAAGCCTCTTTCAGAACGTATCGTTTGCATTACAGCTGGTGCAACACATGCGGGCCAGCTGCACCTTGATTCCACTGCCCTGAAGTTTCCAAAGCTTGCCGGTAATTTGAGTTGGTAGCAGGGGGAGGGAAGGAGGGAGCCAGGACAAGGCACTCGGTTCTTTCGAGACATGTATACTATTTTGGAAGTTCTTATTCTTGTAGGAGAGAAAAAACACATATGTTTAAATTAGACGGTATCCATCACCACCCTGCTCGCTGAAGAGGGAAGGAGCGCTTATCACACACCTGTTCTCAACAGCTGCATTCGAGAGCCACACTCCACATGCAAGGAAAAAGCATTAAAGCATCTCATATTTCTGCAGCACTTCTGAGTCCTGAAAATGTTTAGAAACAGTGGTTATACATACACTATACGCACTCCAGCAAAGTCTGTCTGCTTTTCAGTGGATACTATGTTCCAGCTGAAGAGAAGCTTCCCCAACACCAAAACTTTAAGACATAGATACCAGCCATTTCTTGACAGATGCCAAAACTGCCTCACCTATGCTGAATGTACTTCTCCTTTTCAGCTGGCTGGACAAAAACAGTAATTACCCCATTCGCTTCTTATCCACAATTAAGCATCAGCCAAAATCTGAGAGTAATAAACTGGGGAGCATTCCTGAGACAGCGCTGATGGAGCTACCCATCCCACTTACGCTGCCAAAGAGGCCTTGCCACCTTCCCAAGCCTTTACTCAGAAAGGCTGTGCACCCCAAAGGTACCACATGGATGCAAGCAGGCATCACCGCAGCGGTTGAGGACACAACTAGAAAACTAGGCCCTTGTGACAGAAATGAAAAGTTACAAAGCAGCAGCAGGCAGATCACACTGCATGCATCTTCTGGTTTTTAGCCACATTTACATATTTGAACTTCAGCTTTTTTCTGCATTTAAACTTTGTTTCAACACTAGATGATTTATAGATTATAAAAAAGTACAGAGGAGTGTTCCAGTATCATACAGTGCCAGCTCCTTAAATCATGATGAATAATAATCCCCAAGAATATCTAAAAAACAATTGTCATCTGGTCAAAATATTTTCACATTATCATTGTCATAATGTCCAAGATTCAATTAGAGCATTGTGTGGGGGACAGTATGTTTCAATTGGGTAGGAGAAAAACTAACTGCCTTTGCCCTGGATTCAGCTACAGACCCAAGAACCATCTGGTAAAAAATCAACAGCATTGTGCAGGCAGCATATTAGTCATGAGATGTAGGACTCTGAGAACAATGAAAACTAAATTTGAGGGACAGACAAGGGAAACTTAATTACTTGCTTAAGCTTCTTCACAGCTCTGAGGAATCCTTAACACTTTCAGCAAAACAGTTTAGCACCAGAGGGCACAAAGCACATCCTCAACTGATTTCTTTATTTTCAGCAGACCCGTTTTCACTTCCAATGTGGGACTATCTGCACTGGCCCACCACCAGACAGCCTGCTTCCCCGGAGAATGGCTGCAGGATGCATCGCCTTGTGCTAGGTATGGGGCAGCACCCAGAACCACCACACTGCAGATCTGAGGGCAGACTGCACATCCTCCTCCAAACATCACAGCCTGACTCAAATTCCTGCTGTACCCAGAAGCCCTCGCTGATGGAGCATGGGATCTCCTCCAGCTAATCACACAAGTCATCTTGTAGTGAAGCATACACACATATGTGTCCCTAGTGACTGCTTAGGGCTTTGGTAAAAATGTCATCCAAATCCAAATCCACTCAAAGACCTTTCCTATATCAACACTGTAACCTTTGGGGTTGGGATAAGCGTGAAGTTCTGGCACTGCTGGAACTAAGATTTGCAAACAAGCACCATGGGAAGTGCAGGAAACACAGATGTTCAGCCTCAGGTTGCTATTATCTACACTCTTCCTCAAACCTTCAGCTGGAAACCAGGAAGGCTGAGGTTTATTCTCTTATTCTCTGAAGGTTTCTTCTCTTCCTTCCAAGATAAACAGGCTGCTTTGTGGAAAACTAACTCACACAGAACTCAGTCCCCATCAGTCTCCCAAGACTTGGGCAGTTTTACAGCGGAGTCCCCTGTGCTCACTGCTGTTTGGACAGGTGGGAATACAGAAGAGAGGCAGAAGAGCTGCAGGAGAAATTCACACCGAGTCAGCCAGCCAAAATCCTTGTGATTCTTTTGTTTGGACTCATCAAGGAAGTAAATTCCCGAATGTGATGGTAATGTGACAGATGCTGATTTTACCTGCTTTTATACTAATCAGGTGTAGTGTGCAGAATGGATGATCGTGATTCCTAATTTCCCTTCTCTGAAGCTGGTAGCTTAATTTGAAATGCCTTCCCTCTCTGCGCTGCACTGGGCTTTCTTGTCTCTGTAGTGACCTTGGCATCTTCTGGGATTACAGGCCTGCAGGAACACAGAACTGGAAAAGATTGCCTGAATTATCAGCTCTAGCCCCCTAATAACACAGGCGGCCACATTATACAATCTCTTTCAGACAATCTTCTTTCTCCATTTCCCAAATCAACAAAGCCTGTCTAAAACCTCAGATGCAAATAGACGCAAGTTGCTTTGTCACACTCCTCCCTGCGGAACGCAGTGAGGAAGTCCCAAAAGAAGCTGCGCACAGAGCAGCTCGGGTATGGAAGCAGTACAGGCGTGTTCACAAGGTGCTGCACCAAAGCTAATAAACCTTATCGAGCAGCAGAACTCATTATCTCAGTTGCAGCGCTGGTCAAACACAACTATATTACCTCTGGATTCAAGCTGCTGCATATGCATGCCACAGTATGGCACCACAAGGATTTGAAGGCTGGGGAATCAGCTTACCGGCTGCTAGCTCAGGGATCTCTGCATGAGCTCCATTTTACGATTTCCCAGGGCTTTCCTGCTCCGGAGCATGAATCTAAAACTGGTGTTTATATTAGCAAGAAGTGCCTTTTGCCACTTTCACGGAAATCCACCCAGATCTGACCTCTGAAGAGTGTAGCACATTGGCATTCAGGGAAACCTCCCTGCAGCCTCCCAGCAGCTCCCACCCCCTCACCTCTCTCTGCCGACCACGCTGCATGCGTACCTTCACGGCAGCCGCGTGCTCTCCAACCCTCCACGGCTCAGTTTGTGGCTGCTGCGTTTATTTGCCATACCTACCAAACAAGTTCCAGCCAAAGGCCCACAGGCACAGCCAGACTTCCCTCCCCAGGCCTGGCACCAGAACAGAGCAGGCAGGACATCTTCCTGGATAGCCACTTGCTCTGCTGCTACCCAACACGTGCTTTGAAAGCCACACTGTAACAACCATACCTCTCAGGGAAAAAAAAAAACAACAACAATAACAACAAAAAAGATGCGACGTGAGGAAAAGCACGTTGCTAAGGCCCAAGTTTGGCAGCAGAGTTGGGTTTCCAGTCCCTTGGTGGTAACACTGATGAGCTCGGAGCCTAGGGGGAAAATTTATTGCAGTGAATGCAAAGAGAGGCTTTTAAGTGACAAAAAAGGCAAGTAAAAGGCAGGTCAAGAAGAAAACCAACAGAAATAATTCAAAATGAGCTTGGCAAGCTTACTAGCCCTATTCTTCCTTGTATGGTAGATAATTAGTAGGTCTAGGTACGATATTCACTTTCATAGGCCCCTAGAGAAAGAAATCATTTCTAGCTGCAATAGGCTGCCAGCCCTCGCACAAACACTCAGCATGTCCTCTGCACAAGGCTTTAAGAAACAAGGAAATTATCTATACCCACTATATTCGAAGATCACAGCAATGAATCCAGCGTTTTCCTATCAGAAGCCTAGCAACAGCATGGACCTCCCCTACCTTGGTCTCTCCTGGCTTTGATAGTTTCAGCTGCCTTTGAGCATGGGCGAAGGATGGTTGATAAATTGCTTGCTAGGGCTGCTGCCCCTTCCTTTTAACCTTTCTTGTAACAACAGACCTCCAGCAAGGCAACATTCATACATGCAACTCTCAGAACACATCATGCTCTTTAGAAAACACTTGGAATGAAATGACTCTAGATTGTATCTTATGACTCACAGCACACGGAGATTCATCTGCTCATAAATGAAAAAAATAGGGCTTTCTCATCCAGAAAAGAGTTGAACGCTTTTCCCACACCCAAACCACCCTGCTCCTGGCTGTCTCCAGCAGGGTGGTGGCTTGGCCTCACCAAGCAAGGACCCTCTCCCCTTCCTATCAACAACTATCCCGTGGCCCGTCCACAAAATCAATGACCAGAAGCCTTTCTGAGCAGCTTAGGAGCCCAGGCAAAGGTGGTGAGCAAGAGCAGGGACAGGGGTAGGTTTAGGTGCTCCCCTATGAACAAAATGCTGTCTGCAAAACCAGAGCTCCTAGGTACAGAGAGAAGTGCTCACCTTGAATTTCAACGCTGATGATTGAATGTACACACTCCAACAGTCTGCGACATCAGAAAGAGACGATCAAACTGTCTCTGCCTCAGAAAGGCTTTACACAACTGCATCCCACACAATAAGTGTTAAGATAAATAGTCTTTCTTGATATATAATGGCACAGCTAGTCTGCCGCCTTCGCTTCCCGCACAATGCCAAGCATTAGGTCACCGCGACAGATATTTAAGTTTCCCACTCTCCAGGTCCCCACAGCCCACAATCCCCTGCAGCCTCCCAGGCCCTCATTTAGAGCATTCTGCAACAAGTTTCACTCCAGGGAATACAGTTCAGCGAGCAGGAATGTCTGCCTGAGCACCGGATGCAGAGCTGGTTCCTTTTAGAGGATAAGCACTATAATCAAGAGACTATGATGTTGCAGATAGGCTGTACTTATGGGTCCAGTATCCACGCCACGCTACAGCTACTTAGAAAGGTGTGCTCTCCTCTTTATTGTGTTACTTGTCAAATGTGACGGCATTCGGTATTGCAGAGGCTCTTTGAGGAAGATAATTTTGTAACTCGCACCCCTAAGGGGGGAAGAAACATTATGGTTGCTGTGGGAACCTTAATTCTGGATTTCAGGACTTGCATATTTAAAACCTCAAATTTAACTTTGCATTAATGTAGCTTCATGCATTGAATTAAGGAATGACTCAGTACAAATCTCCGTGCATCTCCTGAAGTCCTGACGTCCCAAGGACAAGAGGCTCAGAGCAGCAACACAGCAGCATGGGGAGTGTGAAGGAGAACTTGCAAGTGTGGAAGCAAGAAAGCAGAGTGGAGGCACAGCAAAGCCAGACATGCAGCTCAGGGCTCCCAGTTGTCCCCACGGAAGGTAACGTGGCCCAAAGAGCTCAAAGCAGAAAGACAAATGGGCATGGAGGAAAAGGTTCCTGAAAGGAGTGAGGAGGGGGAAGATTCCCCGAAAGTAACAGGATAACTTGGGTTGGGAAGAGAAAGATCAAACCCAGATAGCACAAATCTACTCATTTTTTGTAATTAACGTGGCACGGTTCCCAGATGATGCCCTTACAACCTGCTCAGCTGTTCTAGTATTTAACACTTCTTTTACCTACTCCCTGGAAGTTCAGCTGCAACGCAAGCAAGGCACCGGCGCTGCCCTAAGTCGGGGGGAAGCCCGCAGAGGGCTACTACTCATTGGCAAGTGCCCCAAAACTCAAGCCCACCTTAGGAACAGGGGTGCAGCACTTCATCTTTTGCCCCGAGGCCAGTCCCTGTGCTGGCTGACACCTCCGCTTCCCAGCAGGGCAATCACACACCCACCGCCAGCAGCAGGAAGAAGGACACCCGGGCGGCATCCCCTGCTTCTCAGCCCGCTAAGGAACATCCCCACTGTTTACCGCTTATCTCAGATCAGCAGCAGCGTGGCTGAATTACTACTTGGCTTAACCCACGCACTAGTGAAGCACAAATCTTAGCCCAGCCACAGGGCCTGCCCAGCCTCCCTCGATAAAAACCGGCGTGCCAAGCTGGGGTCTGCCTGCGAGGTTGCAGGGGGAAAGGCAAAGAGGCGACGTGCCTGCCAGCAGGGCCGGCTGTACAGGAACAAGCAACTGTGCATACCCGGCACAGAGTCAAGTTACTCTGCAACAAAGATAGAGTGTGTGTGAGCGCACAGGAGGGAAGGAAAATCCTTTTGCCTGGGCTCCAAGGCTTGTTTTGTTGTTGAAATAAATCTGTGTTTGTTCCCGGCAGGGATAGGGAGTCAAGCTGTACAGGCAGCAGCTATCAGAGCCCCCAGCTTCAGAATTATGGACAGATTAAAAGAAAAAAAAAAGGCAAAAACTTGGGCATTGATTACTTCTAACCTCCCGTATCTAGGTGAGGAGCCCAAGGGCAAACTGCTGATCTCGAGGGTGCCCAGAGCAGACAAAGCTGCGCGACTGAGACAAACTGAGCAGCCCAGCAGCTGGCTGCTCCAGAGGAAATTCCAGTCCCTGCTCAAAGGCTGAAAATACATATGCTTTTATGTATGCTTTTACTTTGCTTGCTGGATCTATATAACATTTTACACATGTTTTTCCTGACATTATTTTCCATATTCCACCAGAAACTTGAGCAACTGTGCCACTTCTGGAAAAACAACCTCGTGTCCAACTTTTGTCCCAGCAGCTTCTCCCTCCGCCCCCAGGCCCCCGGATCGCGCTGTTTCCCCGCCATCACAGATCCTTTTCAGCAGGGCTCCTCCGCTACCTGGGCTGTCTGTCAGCAGCACCAAAAGCCTGTAAAGCAGAGGCATATGGGGCGCACAGGGAAAAAAGATATACAGGTTTCAGATGGGAGACAGAGAGCAGCATTATACAGAGAATTCAGTATGTGAGGCACCTGTCTGAAGCTGTTCTCTCCATAGGAACTCAGAACTGCAGGAAAAGCCTGCTCGATACCCAGTTAGCAGCACATGCTCTACATTTTTCTTTTTTAAAGGGGAAACTAAAGCCCGCTGTGTGTAGAGGCTGCAGAGTTAAGCTCAACGGAGAAGGCCGCTCGTGTTAGTGCGGAGCCTTTCAGCTTTCCATTCCTTATATGTGCAAAGTGTGCAAGCCCGCACACACAGCTCTCTACTCACCCAGAGGTACATCATGTTAGCCTGGGTCGCTCGAACCCAGCAGTGAGATGATCCGGGAACGCGGGAGGCACTTCAGGAAAAAGCTGTCGAGACTGAGATTTTTTTTTCTTTTAAATAAAAAATAAAAAAAATCCGAACGGCTCAGTTTGAGGCTTAGAAAGCGTCTCGCCTCCTCCTCCCCCCTCCTCCAGCTCTGGCTGCTCCGCGCAGCGCTCTCGCACTTAATCTCTCCCTGGGAGTTCCCAGCCCGTGTGTCTGCACTGGCGTGCACAGCACACACTCTGCATTTGCCTCCAGGGAATTTCTCTCTGTCATTCTACTTCTGAAAACACGATCTCGGCCTCGCAAGATTCTTGCAAGAGGCAGGGATGGGTGGGGTTAGAAATAAATGCAGCCCAGCTCGCAGCGCTCGAGCGTGCTCCTTTCACACGAGGGCTCTCTGTGCACGGAGGAGGCAGAAAGCCATCTTCCGAGGCTGGGGACACGTCCCCCTTGCTCATCGCTTCCCCAGGACCCGTCCTCCAGCCAGGTGCTATGCACAGCACAGCGTGCCTTCACCTGCCCCATCAGCCAACACCCAGAATTTGGTCCTGGTTCTGCAGCCATGCTTAATCACCGCCACCGGCGGGCACTGAGGGGAATCCTGAAGCTGAGAAAACACAATACCGGTCACCCCGAGCAAGGCGAACGCCACCGGAGTGAGCTCGGAGAGAGGCAGCTCTCAGATTAAGGGGTTAATGTGCTTCTGCAGGTGGCTCAGCCTGCATGGATTTCACGGGCTTGGCAGTGCTGGAGCGAAAGCGGCAGCTGGCTCCAGCTCCCCGGAGCGTATCGGGTGTCGTGCACAGCCTGGCCCAGGCAGCAGCCCCTCGCTGCGCCACGCTCCCACCCTTCTCCCCTCTTTGGGTCACTCACTCCTGCCCCAGGCCAGCAAGACCTGACAGGCCCGGCCCCGTGAGCCTTCAGCCCAGCCCATGCCCAGCACCAGGGGACGAGTGTCACTTCTCATCTCCTTCACCCCTCACAGGGCTCTGCCAGACTTGGGAAACGGGTTTTGCGACCCCTCTCCACTCCTCGCTTCAAAATGAAGAATCATCTTTCCTCACCAGGCTCCGAACGCAAAGTTAAAATTGGCCTCTTCTCAAATGGGGAGAGAAAAAAAAAAATCGTGTTTTCATTGAGGCTCCGGTCTCCTTGGAAATGAGTGTTGAAGAAATATTTTTATCTCCAGCAAAGAGAGAGAAAGGGTGCTCTTTCATGTACTCCCTCCACTCCTTTTGCTTACAGACTACCTGAAGGCAACAGAGCAGACCAGCAGCACAGATGCCCTGCTCTAGCCCTGGAGACGTGAGGAACAAGTGGGCTCTGCTCCCAGCCAAGGCCCGGCCTCAAATATGGACAATGCCAGCCAGGCCTCTGGCCTCTGCTCTCACCTCTCAGCACAACAGGTCAGGTCTGGAGGTGAAAAGTGATGTTCCTAAATCATAGAATCATAGAATCATAGAATCATAGAATGGCCTGGGTTGAAAAGGACCTCAAAGATCATCGAGTCTCAACCCCGCTGCCGAGTGCAGGGTCGCCAACCACTAGACCAGGCTGCCCAGAGCCACGTCCAGTCTGGCCTTGAATGCCTCCAGGGACAGGGCATCCACAACCTCCTTGGGCAACCTGTTCCAGTGCGTCACCACCCTCTGTGTGAAAAACTTCCTCCTAATATCTAACCTAAATCTCCCCTGTCTCAGCTTAAAACCATTCCCCCTTGTCCTATCGCTATCCACCCTCACAAACAATCGATCCCCCTCCTGTTTATACGCTCCCTTCAAGTATTGGAAGGCCACAATTAGGTTTCCCCGGAGCCTTCTCTTCTCCAAACTAAACAAGCCCAGTTCCCTCAACCTTTCCTCATAGGAAAGGTGCTCTAAATATCACGACTAGAAGCTTCAGTTCACATTTCGGCAGCAAGGTCAGGCCAGAGGCAGCTCCCAGCTCAGCCCACCTGCAAACACAGGCAGGCACTTCAGCATCTCATACACATGATGAGCTTTTTCAAGATTTTCTTCCGATCCAGAATCCTGATTCAAAAATGACCTTACTGTCATTTTCATGAAAGCTGAGATTCCTTGCATGCAGAGAAGAAAGTTAGAAGACACACGGACTAGGAGAGCAAACCCATACTCATCTTACTTCATATGTATTTCCACAGAACACTTGAAAAAGATGAGTGCTTAAAACTAAGCTGAAATGTGGGCAACAAGCTCCCTGACACCAAGACACACACAAAATTCCTCCTCCTTCTTTTCCAGGCTCTCTCATTCTTTAGGCCACTTTTCCAAGGGAGAGGAAAGAGAAAGAAAACCCTTCTCTGAGCGTTTAGTTTCATTTAATTCATTTGGGTTGGATATTAGGAAAAACTTCTTCTCCAAAAGAGCGGTGCTGCGCTGGCACAGGCTGCCCAGGGAGGTGGTGCAGTCACCGTCCCTGGAGGTGTTCCAGAACCATGTGGATGTGGCACTGAGGACATGGTCAGTGGGCATGGTGGAGATGGGCTGGTGGTTGGACTGGGTGATCTCAGAGGTCTCTTCCAACCTTAATGATTCTATGATTCTATCTTCAGGGACTGGTTACAAATCGTCCCAGCTGCTCCACAGCTGGAGAGGCTACATTAAACCTCTGGAGCGAAGCAAGGCTGATCAGCCCCCCTCAAGCCATCCAAATGCTGGCTTGGAACCTATCTGCTGCCCCTGAAGTGAAGCCACCACCTCTACATGGAAGCAATAGGAGAAGACAACCAAGAGCAGCAGACTTTAGGCGATGACACACCCCAGACATGAAGCACTTTAGGATGAACTGCAAGAGCACGTTTCCCCATGTTCAGTGATCTCAAGCAATGACAGGGTACCTGACCAGGAAGGAAATGACACTGTGGGATGCCTCCAGCAGCACTGCTGTTCTGATTCAGCTGCGTGCTGCCCACATGGTCAGTCCTGTACACAGAACTTCATGAAAAGGTATCCACAAAAAACATGCTGTTTTGAAAATAAATTTATACTACGAGAAAATATTCAGTAAGCATCAAGAGGACAAGATGTTAATGAGTCTAATTCCACAAAAAAAAACCCACAAAGCAAGACATCACTAAGATAGGGCTCTGAAACAGGTAGCTAGGACCCTCAGCAAATGCTTTGTCTTAATCCTAATGACAACATTTTCCAGGATGTAGATGCCAGAGAACTCAGAGGGCTGCTGTCTGTGGAAATGCACGCGATCTGCTAGGGATCCTTCCTGTCTCAGAAAGGATTAGAAAGAAAAAGAAACACATTTTAAAATTAATATAGACTGAGCTAAGAGAAAGAAACGTTCAGAGAGCTTTAGCCTAGTGGAACATGGGCACATCTTCTCCAAGGGGAAGCTGTTGTGTAAATCAAAGTGAAAGGGGAAAAAACAGCCTACGGAAGATACTAATGCTTGCTAGAGAGGTAAGGAAGGTGTCAGCAAGTAACAAAAGGGGAAAGAGAGAAAAGGGAGCGAGAAACCACTTTTATTTGGCAAAATAAGAGGCATTGGTAAAACAGGAAAAAAAAAGTCTACCTGTGAGTTGGACTCGATCATCCCTTTGGGTCCCTTCCAACTTGGGATATTCTGCCATTCTGTGATTGTGTATCTGTATCAAAAGCTCTACATATATAAGAATTGTGGCTGCTCAGTTATGTGCATACAACTCAATCCCAGAATATTGCTGGCAGAAACGTTTCCAATAAGCAAAGTGTTTAAAAAAATAATAATTTTAAGATGCTCTAACCTATTTAGGAAAGATCTCAGTGGTAAAACGAGGAGCAGGTATGGCACCGTTTCAAACTGACATTATCTGTTTCTAGCTGATTGTGTCTCAGAGGCATATGATTTCAAACGCTTGTGGATTAACATTCTGGCAGATAAAGCTCAAGACAGGGTATGAGCTAGTGTGTCTGCTACACGCTACTGAAATCACATTAGATAGTAAGCAGGATGAGTGGCTTGCTAAGCACCTCTTCATAATGGAGGAAAAACCCATACGATCACCAGGAATTTCAAAGGGAATGACATACACAGGAGGCGTCGTGGAGCTAATGCCAAAGAACACCCTTGAAATTTCTAAATTATAGAAAACAATTTCTTAGTTCAAGGAGTGTTACATTTAAAATGAGCAATTCCATATTAGATTTCATCTTGACAGAAAAGAGCAATCAATCGTAAAAATAGAAATTAGCGGTAGCTTAGGTAAAAAAGATTGTGACAATCACATTTTGATATGTGGAAGCAGGAAGGAGACTAAGCCAGTACATCTGAGTGGGACCAGAGGTACACTGGCCTGCTTTTCCTGGACAAACAGATCGCTCATTGGGCTTGCCAGTCACATCCCCACACTTGAACACTCTTACATATTCTAGCAAGTGGGAAAAAAAGCAAAGCTGAGAGAAGGAAACAAATTAGGAAGAGCAAAAAATAAAAAATGGCAAAAGAGTCCTAAGGACAGAAGGAGAAACCTATAGCCAGAGCTGAAGGGCAATAACGAGTTTTTCAAAGGTTCTCAAGAACAGCAACCACAGCCATCAGCTTGACGTGCTACTATGAGGAAAAGGGAGAAACATTACCAACGCTGAAGAAAGAACTAAAGCATTCAATACGTATTTCTGTTCTATATTTGGAAAAAAAAAGTCAGCTGTTGTGGTCCTGTGATAACAAAATACCTTCCATTCCAGCAGTAACTAAGGAAGATGTTCCAACAGCTTCCCAACAAACAGCACGGCTGTCCTCTTATCTAGCTAGTGCTTACAAACAGGAGGGATGTAACCAGATAACAAGCGGGTTTTAACCAAAATACAGCTGTGAACACATTCAGGTGTAGACGCTTAGGAAGGCCTGCAGTTTGTGTCTAATTGCTCTCTCTGTATTCACAGCACCAACAAACTGCAACTACACTGCTCCTGCTGTAAGGCCAAAAGCACAACCACAATGCAATGACACCCTCAAATGCAAGTGTTGGTTGGAACCTGTATCACAAAAGCCTTGCTGCTGTTAGCTGAGCTCGGCCAAAAAATTATACCTCCACCAACTCCAGAATGCTACATCAGGGAAGCAGAGCTACTGATGAAGCTACCAATACCAATTTTTGCAGCATCTAATTTTTCCTAGAAGCATCCAGTCTGGAACTCTTCCACTAATGAGATTTCAAATAACATCCCGGCACTCAACAAAGCAAAAAAAAAACAACAATGTGGGGTCTTATAACAGGAGAAAGAAGATAGAGGCTGAAGGCCGCAGGTAAGGGAGCACAAATTTAACTGTGCTCCCGAACACGTTTGGGAGAGCATTCAGATACATGAATGAAAAATACTGACCATAAAAACATCCACTCCTGATGCTTAACACGGCTTCCTGGCAACCTCTTCTAGAAAACAAAACTGAAAAATAGTTTTTAAAAATAGCCTGAACGCTAAGGGAAGACAAAGTTCCTTTATGATTAATAACTGCTTCTGAACACATGTGCTCCTCTTCACTGCGCAGCTCTCCTTGACAAAAAAGTGGAAGGGAAGGTATTCTGAGGTTGGGAGAGGTGGAAGAGACAAATTTCATTTCAATGTAGCTGCTCTCACACTTTATACAAGCACTGGATTCAGACTGAGGATGTCCATCTTCCCACCATGGTAAACACTTCATCGACTGCCCACAAAGGCCTGACTGCAGATGGGAAGGGAGACATGCTCTGCATTGCTCAAAGGCACATTTCTCAGAGTAAGTGGCTGCGTTCCACAGCTTATCTGACTCTGGCAGAATGTCCCAGCAAGAGAACACAGGAATAGGACTCCTGCTATCTGTGGGGTTTGAGCATGCCTCGTGTCTTGGGTATTTTTTATTTGTTTTTTAAAGAAGATTAGAGATGGGGCTGGCAACTACCTGGGGAGAGGCACAGAAGGCAGCTCTGGGCACACTTGCAGTTCCTATGGAGATAAGAGGATGTTCTTTGAGGCTGGTTTGCTCCTTTGGGTGCTACTGGAGACAACGCTTGTGACAGACTACCGCTCGTTTGTGAAGATTCCCACCACTCAGGATCCTGGCATCACCTCTGATTATCAGAATTTCTGAACCACCAGGTAGATTTCCTCTGAAAGTCCAAAAGGACTCCAGGAAGCCTCTTTCTGCATTATCCTGTTTGTGAAAGAAAAATACAAAGTGCATACAATAAATAACTCAGAACACCACAATCTCTTTCAGATTTTAGATGTTTAGCCAAGCAAATAAGCTCAACATTGGCATATTACAAGAGAAAAAGCCATTTTGTTACAGAGTAACTCACTTCATTACTGGAAAACTGGATTCCCTATTCCCTCTCCGGCAGGTATGGTCTGGCTATGCAGAAAGAGGCTTCTGAAAAGAGATTACTTATTTAAAAGCAAATGATCAAGGGCTAGTTTATCTTCCACAAAATAGAGCAGAAAGCCTGAAGCAGTAAAACACCTTGACATGCAAACAAAACCAACAATTCTCAGGGACTGTCCTGCTACTGGCTTCACACGGTAATTAAATTTAAGTCGTTAAATGAGCTTCAGAAGGTCTCAATTCACAGGCAACTATGTAGCAAATAGAAAGGAAATGGGTAACAAGAAAAGCTTTTTAGATTTTGTTTGGGATTTTCCTCTCTTCACAAGTACGCTCAAGAACACCATTCTGAAAGATGCTGCCAATTCTACAAGAGAAACCCAATGAGCTCAGTAACTAGAAAAAGTATTTTGCTGAAAATATGTTCCCAGACAAAAATATACTTCTACATTAAGACGAAAAACACCCACATCAACAAAACTAAATCACGAAGCCAGAGAACTCGAAGTCTAACATTCAAGAGCAGGCAAACTTTCTGATACAAGGAATTGTTACAGCGATGCCACGCTGGTTTGGACATTTCATCCGCAGAAATGAAGACATGATGCAGCTGCTCCCAAGATACAACAAACGTGAACTTGGGCAGCCAATTGGGAATTTCTATGAAATGTCAGTCTTACCATGGAGAAACAACCAAAGTCTGCAGTCCTCCACCACCTTCTGAGGAAAAACTAGCATGCTTAAGGTCTGGGGGAAGCAGACTCTCTAAAGCCCAGGGTGGCAACACAGCTGGGTTTTCAAGCCGCATCTTTGCCATACTCTGACACCTGAATATCACCTTAGGTCCACGCTGAATTGTAGCACAGCAAATAAATTTAGACACTCATAAGAAGGGAACAGAATAAGCATCAACACTGTTATGTTTAATATTTTTTTAAGTTTAGCCACTAAACCTTAATCCTAATGTTTAATATCTTCACCAGTAGTAGCCAGAAAGCAAGAATTCCTATCCCTTTGTTTTTTTTTTCTGGCTCCTGTGAAGTAACACGAAGTATTACACAGTATCAAACTCCGGCAGAAGTTGATTTTTATTGTCAAATTAGGAGTACAACCCCCGTTTGAACTGATAAAGAGAAGAAAGATTTTCTATCCCCTAGGCTTGTATGTCAGTGCTAAGTAAGATGTTTATTTGGCTGTGGATTTTGAAGAGGAAGCCGTAACTAAAAACCCCAACTCAGCTCCCACCTCAGCATAGTTCACAATGGTAGCTGTACCAAATGATGAACTAATGGCATCCAAGTGTCACCCTGTTCAAGGCATAAGGCTCCAGGCAGCAAGAAAGAAACTGCTTCGGGTATCTCAGCAAAGGAGATGCAGCATCACCGCACCGTTTTTCAACTCTGTGCTCACCATGTCAAGCGGCTGTGATCCATCAGCATGGCGAGGGTCCAGCGAATTGAGAAACAAGATGAAGATGAGAGCACTGCGACAGGGGAAAAAGGAGGAGAGGGCGCAGTTCTCCTCCCCAGGCCACACGCGTTTATCAATATGCTGAAACTTTGGCTTGGGCTTCCTGCTGAACACGGGCAATGCAACCCAAGGACAAACGCATCCTGCAGAAAGGGACGCCTTCTGGCTTGTTTGCGCTAAGGGAGGTTAACAATGTTAGGGAGTTATTCAGGAAGTAATGGATACTCTCTTGCCCTGAGCAAATTCCTTTTCAATAACAGTAGTAATTTCCTAGGCAATACAACTATATCAAAGCATAATGGCTTACTATATTTATCTACACGGGCCCTGTACTGCTGGGATCTAATTTACCACAGCTTAGAAAGCAGTTTACAAATCCTAGGATAGTAAAGCTGCTAGAGATTTGAATGAAATTTGCTCCTGTTTCACTTAGTTTGAAGACCAGGTTTTAACAACCTCTTGTTTTTTGGGTTTTTTTTAAGAGTATAAAATGTATTCCCTCCAACTTAGAAAAACTGAAAGACTAACAAACCCCATAAGGAGGCTGGAAATGCACCTACGAGAGTGAAGAAATCATCTTAACAAATTATATGTTGTGCAATTCTTTTTTTATCCCGTTGTCACAGGCGCTTTCTTTCTTTTCTTATTCAAATATCATTCTTTCAATCGACACTCTGAGGAGCAAAATAATCCTCGACACTACACAGGAGCCCTACGTACCTAATGAAGACAAAATATCTTAAGTTTGCGATGTCTTTGTTAGCTGAATGCCTGAAGTACAGCTTCAGTATGAGAAATGGCACTAGCATATAATCAGCAAAGAAGAGGGGATTGACTCCAGCTAATGAAGAGGTAACACTGATAAACACCGAAAGACATCTCCCGAGAAACAACAAAGCTAAATTGCTAAAAGACTTTGGTGGAAGACAGCATCAGCAAGATAAATAAGGGTGGGTGGGAAGAGACCAAACATGCGTGTCAGGGGACTGCAGATACTTCCATTACATAACAGTTCTAAGAAAATCCAGGCGAAATCGCCATTAACTGAACTAAAAGCAAAATATTTCAACGGGAGTATTGGCAGTTGTCAAACCACATAAAGGAACAGCAGACTGTTCAAATGTAAAAGGCATTAATAAAGCATGAGACGAGGCATAAATAGACACAAAATATAGAGGAAGAATTCTAGAGAACAGAAATGCTACTGGAAAAAAATTTAGTTATAGAATACAATATCTCAAACTTCAATTCACAATGATCAGCAAAGGTCAGCTGCCAGAAAAGCTATTCTGCTTCTGATCTCATTCTGAGCAGAGCAGCCCTTAACCATACCTTTGCCACCACTGTCAAGCTGGATTAGTCTAATGGCTGCAGCCAGCAGCTCCCTCCATCCGACTGGATCCCCGCTGCATTAGGAGCTAGAGAAGACTTAGAAATCCGTGTGTATGCGTAAAAGCTAACTATGCTGCTTGTCTCCTGCTATACCTGCAAAACACTGCCTGCTGGTCAAAGTGTTTTTAGTATATATATTTAATATGGGACTTCTAAGAAGACATTTGGCTAGGGATCTACCTGTGTCTTTTAAGATATGCCATTCTGCAGATCTTACACACACTTTAAACACCTGGAACTTGTAACATGGGATGTTCCAGTAAGTTCACATATGTTTCTCAGCACACGTGTCAAGCAACACACTTGCATCTGGGGGCTTTTGACTCTTGTGTGAACAGAATGGCTACAGATCTGGTCTTCAGCATCACTGCAGACTGTGGGGAACAAGCACACTGGGACTCGCAAACACTTCCAGCTGAGCCCACATTAAGGTTGTTTCACCTCTCCTTTTTTCCCCACCCCAACACGACAGAATAAATTACAGTACTGTAAATTCCACTCTGCTGCCTTTTCTGATGAAGCCCTGACAAAATTAGATTCTTCCATTACAGATTGATTGCAGCTTCCTTGCTCTTCCCTGCAAGAGTAGCAGCTGCCTCACATTCAGCTCAGATGAGATGAATGGTGTGAAGTGACAACGGCCAGCCAACACATGGAATTATTGCGCCAATGCTCCTACGAAAGAGATTCTCACCTTATTCCAAAGCTAAGTTTCGAACTGTAGACGTACCCTCTGACAACTACAGTACTGTCCACAGAAGCTACACTCTTTGTTATCAGAGCAACCGATAGAAACAAATGATGAAATTCCTCCCTGCTCCCAAATTCCCTGAGAGCAACAGTGACCAGAACAATCCTTTTTCATCCTTGTGTGACCTGAAGAATGCATGTTTCCTCTCAGATAAAGGCCTCGCTATGGTTATCTAATGCTAATGTCACTACAAACTGGATTAGAGACGCCCAGAAACCTCGAAATATGCACATGGATAGTCAGCTAATTCTAAGTCTGAAGGAAATCAAATGCTCCAAATTGTGCCTAATGTAGTTAAGTTTGCCCTTTAGGTAGGATAGACCAGTAAGAACATATTACACAGTGATTAGATTAATTCTTGAGCGAAATTCAGAGGGTTTGCTCTATCTGTCTATTGTGCCAGTATATTTCAAATTATTTCAGAGACCAGCACTCTTCACTTGCTCTGCTCCACAGCAACAGCTGCTCAAGAAATACAGCAGTTCTCTGTCTGGGGGTGAAGTTGGCAGCAACTGGGGACAACGCTGCTGTCAGAGTTCAGCTCCCAGTTCTGAAATGCCATTCTACTGGAAATACCAAAGAGCCTAAATCCGGCTACATATACCGCGGGACGTAAAATATCTCTAGCTCAGCTTTCAGCAGAAAGCTCCCGAGCTTATGACATTTACTCCTTTGGCCCTTGTCAGTCTTCCTGCAGACCCTGCAGAGGATTGGAGCTAGCTGCCATAAATGGTTGGAAAACAACATGTTCTCCAAGACCTTGAAACTGAGGAGCGCTGTTTTAACTCAGGGAAACAGTGGCGAGGAGCCACAGTGACAGGTGCCCCAGAAATGGAGATGATGATCAAACCGTTGCCAACATTAGCCACTGCTGTCCTGTTGACCTGTAAGAAAGGGCAGCCCGTGCTCTCCAGGTGTATCAGTGGAATGATGGACCAGAAAACGATAGGATGTGTTTGCTGGCAGTAACTCAAGTTTCTCCTCATTAAAATCCAACCGTGCAGGAATATAATGGGTCTCATCAGAAACAATCCTCCCAGGAAACCTTTATTAGGCATCGCAGCAAACACGGCTCAATGCTGCCGTGCCACTGCAGAGAAGCTCATTGCGATCCCCCGGCACCAGAAGTGTTAAAAACACAGATTCCTGCTAAAACTGCCAAGAGCTACAAACCTTCTCCTGTGTGGGCGGCAGCAGCAACTAAATCCACTCCCCAGCAATTGGCTGGCCTGCAGGAAGAAAGGCGGGGAAGAGACAGGTCAGGGGGAGCCCCCCGCCCCCGAGTAAATAGCAGTGCACTGTATGTTCAGGTTTTCAGCTAAAATCCATCATATAGGTCCCTTTATTTTACCAGCAGTCTCTGGAGATAGCAGTCTCTTTAGCTTTCCTTTACCAGGAAGAGCACCTTCATCCCCTAATCACAGACTTCCTGGAAAATGCAACTAAGCCAGCAATTAATACATTTTTTTTTAAAGGCTTCATAATATCAAATTAGCACCACAAGATTTTTAAACCACCAAAATGGCAGAAGAATTCAAGCGTGTTCTCACAAGCCATCTCTCTCCCACTAGCATTACCTAACAGCACTCATCAAAAACATTTTCGCTCACCTTTCTCCCCACCAAAAAGCCTGCCCTCCCCACAAGGCCCTGTTGTGCAGATGCTGCCTGCAGCAGCACGGCTTCTTGCTGCGCAAGCTTCAACACAGGTGTGCAGAGCGTGACCTGGGCAGAATTACATGTGCCATTTCCACTGGGAAATCTAAGAGACTTATTAAGCCAGGACAGTGCCGATTAATCTACTAATGGAATGAATCAGAAGTGTGTTCCTGGCCCTTTCCCTTTCACATCCCAAAGCCTCGGGGGAGCTGAAACCATCTGGCAAATGCCTGCTCCAAGTAACGTTATGCTACTGCTGGAAACACCTCTCCCTTAATATTGAGAAGAATGAAACCATCTTCTCTCCATCAGCTATTCTGGGGAGCATCTGCTTAGCTCGCTGAGGGAGCCTGCTTGCACGCAGCATCCTTCAGCAGCAAGTGCAGAGCTGCTCACTCACCGTGCCGAAGAAGTCAGCAGAGGAGCAAGCGATCCCATGCATTGGCTCAGGGTCCTGCTGAAGCGGCTGGCACGAGCTGGGCAGCGAAGCAGTTAACACACGGCTGCCCTCCTACAGAACTTCCCGACAGCAGGGAGGCTCCTGCCCAATTATCTCCGTCCTCTTGTGGTGCAGCAGGAGTTGCAGGTAGGGTAGCAAGAAGGTGTTTATGCAAAAAAACAGGAGATCTCTCAGCACTGGAGAAGGAGGTCTGGCCAGAGAGCTTAAAGGGAAATGAAGACAGCAAGCACCTCCAAGGTTCATATATGATACGCGTTATTACAGTGAGGCAGAAGGAATGACTGACTCAGAGATACTCAACATCTCACACTCTTTTTGAGTAATAAGCAAGCTGAGGAAGAAACAGACCTTTGAGACAGTTGTCATAAAGAAAGGACTTGCCGCTTGTAAAATTACAGCAGCAGAGAAGCCTCCTTATCTTAAAACTTAGACACCCCCAAAACAGAGAGAGGTCCAAAACAACAGCAGTCTTACATCTGTGGAATTATGTATCTGGTAACAACTGGATTTTGACTGCCACAGAACAATGCTAACACAGAGCAGGGGAGACGAGAGGTCCTCCACGCTCAGAGGCAGCGTAGAGCATGTTTAGACAAGCATCCATCAGAAATTGCCTAACTTGTTATTACAGACTCCAAGAAACAGGAACTCTGGTCCCCTAAAATTACCCTGCTTCAGCGTTTCACCGTGTGGAAACAGAAAATGTTTCACCCCATAATACACAATTTAGACCTTGGTGCAAATTAAGCTGCCTTCCATAGACCCAGTAAATACTCAAACCCCATCCTCCACACTCTGTTCTTTCTTCTTTTTTTTTTTCCTGCTTTTAAAGAAGGAACAACCTCAATATTTTCCTCATATATCATGCTATCTAAGCCTCCTTTTCTTGATCTTCCCTGGATGTTTTCCAAATTCTGTCTGTATCCTTCCTAAAACTAGGGCTCAACTCACTGTGCTGAGCTCTGAAGAATAATTACCTTCTGTAGTTACTTGACATAGCTGGAAAGACGTTCCAGGTTCTTAAAACCACAAAAAAACAGCACCACGTATTCAGTTTGTTATCTTCTGTTACCCGAGATGTTTCCTTCGATATTACTGCTTAGCCAGCTACTCTCCATTTTACATTGTGTATTCAGTTCCCTTTGTTAATACAGCTTGGTTTTATTGAATTTCACACTGTTGGATTTCTGACCATTTCTTCAATTTATCACGATCATTTTGACACCTATTTCTGCCTTCTAAAGGCTGCCAGATCTCCACATATAAATACAGATAGATAGATAGATAGATAGATAGATATTCAGACACTGAATTACCCTAATGTCTGATGAAAAGCACAGAAGAGCATGGCAGCCAGGACAGACCACGCTAAGACTCCAGATAATTACCCCGGATGTGGCTTTCCAAGGAGGTGCTCAGCCGCTTCTTAATTTCACCTTCCATTTGCCTAGCGTATGTAAAGGTCAGGCCAGACTCGATCCAAAGCCAGTGGCTTTCTCCATCTGCCAGGCCTGCTGCCACGTCAAAGGGGAAAATTAAATTGATCTGACATGATTGGTCCTTGAAAATTAGCAATGTATGTCTTCTGTTGCCTTAATTTCCTTTAGTAAAGCATCTGACCGTAAGCATCTGATCTCTGTCAGTATCTGGGAACCACAACGACCGGCTGTATTTCTTGGGGTCTCTACCCTCTCTTTAAAAATAAATAAATACAAAGGATGGAGAAGTAATATTTATGTTTTACTCACACGCAACGAAACCCTGCCGAAGAGGCATGGAGGAGGAGAGCCCTCCCGAAGAACCGAACTGCCGGGGCAGGCTCACGGCCTGGCCCGTCTGGGTGCTCTCCGCGCAGCCCCGCAGTCGCGCTCTGCAAACCGAGCGGGCGGAGAGCGGCGCAGGCCGGGCGCTGGGTGCCCCCTTCTGGCAGCGCTCAGCCCCGCCGCGGCCTTGGCCCGGAGCACGCTGAGCTCCCCTGGCTGGCTCAGCCCAGAGCAGAGGAGCTGAGGGGACGCCTCATGGCGGCTGCAGCTCCTCACAGGGAGCGGAGGGGCAGCGCTGAGCTCTGCTCTCTGTCACAGCGACAGGGCCCGAGGGAACGGCATGGAGCTGTGTCAGGGGAGGGGCAGCTGGGGGTTAGGGACAGGTTCTGCACCAGAGGACGGTTGGCATGGAACAGGCTGCACAGGGCAGCGGGCACGGCCCCGAGTGCTGGCGTTCAAGGGGTGTTTAGACAACGCTCTCAGACACGAGGTTTGAATTTTGGGTGGTGCTGTGTGTAGCCAGGAGTTTGACTCTGCAATCCTTGTGGTCTCTTCCAACTCAAAATATTCTACAATTCTACATGCAAGGGTGCCACTGTGGATACACTCAGAAGCTGAGGACTATGAACCCCCCACAGCTTGTCCCATTCCCTCACCCAACAGCTTCCAAAACAATTCAGTTTTAAATTAGCTGTGCACAGGACATCTTTCCCTTCCTCATAAAACACACCTAAAGTGCAGGACTCATTGCCGCAGGATGCTGCAGACGCCAAAGACTTAGGCAGCCTCAGAAGCCATTTAGATTTTGCTTTATTCAATCTGTCTATTGCAGGTGACCTCAGAAAAAAATCGATGGCCAGGAAATCCCAAAGCCAGCGACAGCTTAAAGAGGATATAGGAGGGGAAGTACTGCCGAATCTTGGCACTGCTCCCTATGCTTTAAGTACTTGCCATTAGATACTGTCAAAGACAGAACACTGGAACACAGAAACCTTCTGTCCAACCCAGAATAGCGATGTTCATGTTCTTCAGTACGATGTAATATCCATCAACAAGCTGTTTGCTCTACACCATTTGGTCTTACCAAGCAGGGCTCCAACTGATCATTTTACAGACCTCATCTAACACACATGACATGATCTCTAACACTCCTGTAACTGTTCAGAGGGGGAAATCTAAACAAAATGCTGTCCCACTCACCAAACTAACTTGGGGGCAGGGAGACTCCAAGACTCTTGCAGGCATTGGGTAACACCCCAACGGTCAAAAAGTACATCACAGAACAAAAAAAGTGGTCTCCTGGTCCTCTCCCAAGAACGATGACTCACATCTCCTCTCCCTGACCCCAAGCAGAGATGAGAAATTGCTTGAATCAGAGGACTCAAACATGAAAGGAATTTATATTACATCATCCAGCCTATTTCCTGCCAACGCCTTGCAGCTCCAGAGCTTTGGCCGGACTATTCATCAGCAAGGTAATCATTACTTCCCTTGAGAAACTGTTTATAGGACTAAAGGATCTTATTGTCAGGAAGTCTTCCCATGTATTTGAATTAGATGCACTTCTTATTTTCTCCCTCTCATACATCTTTTCTTCATAATTTGTTTGCTGTTGTTATCAAGTAACAGTGAGGCACACTGAGATGGAGCTTGCTGAAGGTGTTTGTGAAAGGAATTTAAGTTTTGCAAGGAAAGGAATCTCTTCCTTGCATTCAGAAGAGTTAAGAAGACAGCAGATGTCATGGAAAAGAGAAATAAATATATGGTCAGAGTGATCCATTTGAAGGACTTGTGTCAGCTACAAGACAATATGCTTGCTCTCGTACTACTTAAACCTTTGGATGAGTCTTCAGAGTAGGAGATGAGTTAAACAGAAAGGAAAGGAGAGGTTAAGGGGCAAGTGGCCACCATGATGCAGGTCAGAGCACAATTTCAGAAAGCAAGTTTATAACAAGCTCAGTATTTAGTGGTGTACATGCTACAACTTTCACTCATCTCCATTCCTGTATCTTTCCTGCAGTTTCTTAGGGATATAGCCAGGGCTTGAGGAAAAAAAAAAAAAAAAAAACAACACTTCCTATTACTTCAAGTGATCAACCAAGCTTCTTCCCAAGACAGTTCTGAATTTGAGGAGAAAGATTACTGCAGAAGTCTTGGTGGAGCTCATCCTTCCTCTTCCAACTCATCCATGATTAAATTTGCCTGAACTTCAGTCTGTAACCAACCCCTCCTTCAACTTTAACCACTTTTACCTCTTCTTTCTTTCCCAGATTTCACAAATTACACAACTCTTTCCGCTGTCAGCAATCCTTTCCCTTTTAAATGATGAGAGTTACAGAGCCGGAGGCACTTCCATCAAGGATGTCTCAAGAAGTCCTTCCCTTCTGCAGGGGTAACTACCTTTCCATAACACCTTAAAACTATTCCCACACCATTTACTGCTATGGTGCTAAACAGTATTCCCCAGCAGTTAATCCACTACACACCACTGGACACTCCATGTGTGCAAGTGCTTCACAGATACTTCTCATCTCTTGAATACGCTAGACGTTGTTGCCCAGACTGCATTCTCTAAAGCGAAGCTCTTTATTTTTTATGGGACACTGCAGTTAGGTGAATAAAAGAACATCCCATCAGTCCTGCCTAGTTCAGAATGAAAATTTTTCACTGCTGGCCTGAATAGAGACTGTGGAAGCCAGGAAGCAGAAGATCTGGCAGTCTTATCCCTAATTCACCCAATCTTAGATAAGGGAGATGTTTAGAACAGCTTTCCCTCATTAGCTTGGTTCTATCCCTAGCTTTGGGTTGTTTGCTTTCAAGCAAAGAAGTACTCCCCCAGAGCACCAGGATCACCAAGACAGGCCTTCTCCATTTTATACAGAGGATTTCCTGATCTTTGTCCTGGCTCTTCACTCAAAAGGTTTTTAAATTTTATTTAAGGCTTTTATCCCTCCCCTCTGTCCCTCAGTTTAAGGACTTGCATTAAATATACTTCACTCAAACCAAAAGGGTAAAGTTAAGTGGCAAGCAAACCTAAAACCCACAAACACCAACCCCCCCCTTTCAGCTCCTTAATAACATAACACTTCTCCTGCTGCAATCCTACTACTTACATAGTAAGTTAGCATGCTCACGAGAGGATGTATTTCCATCACAGATACAAATAGGAAAACAAATTAAAAACCAAACCGGTTTTTAGGAACACTGCTTAAGGATTTAAGCTCTTCAGACATGAAATCATCATACCTGGAAAGACTGTGGTTGGTGCTACTGTTGTACAAATAATGACAAACAAGTGGCAAGCCATATTCTCCCAGAAGTAGTATTTATTTTTATTTATTTTATGATGAGAGCATCTCAGTCAGTTAATACTGTAAACAAAGAGATTTTTGTGGATACTCTAATCATAGAATCACAGAATGGATTGGGTTGGAACAGACCTTTAAGATCATCCACTTCCAACCCCCCTGCTATAGGCAGGGACACCTCCCACTAGGCCAGGTTGCTCAAAGCCCCATCCAGCCTGGCCTTGAATGCTTCCAGAGAGGGGACATCCACAGCCTCGCTTAGCAACCTGTTCCAGCATCTCACCACCCTCACAGTAAATAATTTCTTCCTAATATCTAGTCTAAATCTATCCTCTTCCAGTTTAAAGCTATTGCCCCTTATCTGGTCACTACATGCCCTTATAAAAAGTACCTCCTCAGCCTTCCTGTAGAACCCCCTCAGGTAGTGGAAGGCTGCTATAAGGTCCCCTCAGAGCCTTCTCTCCAGGCTGAAGAGCCCCAGCTCTCTCAACCTGTCACTGTAGGAGAGTTGCTCCAGCCCTCTGATCATCTTCATGGCCCTCCTCTGGACCTGCTCCAACAGCTCCATGTCCTTGTGTTGAGGGCACCAGAACTGGATGCAGCACTCCAAGTGGGATCTCACAAGAGCAGAGCAGAGAGGCAGAATCACCTCCCTCTCCCTGCTGGTCACACTTCTCTTGATGCAGCCCAGGATACGGTTGGCCTTCTGGGCTGCAAGTGCACATTGCTGGCTCACGTTGAATCTTTCATCAAGCAGCATCCCCAAATCCTTGTCCTCAGGGCTGCTCTCAAGCCATTCTCTGCCCATCCTGTATCTGTGCTTGGGATTGCCCCGAGGTCCATACTGAACCACCAAGCTGCTAAGCAAGTTGTGGTGATATCCCCAAATTCACACTTCATCTACACAGTGAAGAGAGGAGGAAGATGGATAAAAGAAGCCCAGAGCACTCAGACAAGAGGCCAGAGGATTCCCTGTGAGCTCTCTCCCAAGAACCCTGCAGCTGGGGGCAGAGAGCACCAGGGGAGGGGAGCAGCAGGGCCTCCAAGGCAAGGTCCCACCCCACTGCCCCACATCACTGTGGGAGCTCATACATCCCTCACACCTCAGGATAAAGGGCTTCCTTGCTGAGCTCCCCACACTAAGAGGGGGCCTTGCAATGAAAATAAACAGAAGAAAAGCGAGAAGGAAGGCTTCCTCTTCTCACAGACTGCTGTGCTGTTCATCCAGACCTGCTCTCAGCCACGGGGAGGAACTACAGGCAGCCTGCTGGTGCCTGCAATGCTCCAACAGACTACAGCAATGCAGCGAGCAAGCAGCAACCCAGGGGAAAAGGCTGACAATTGGAGAGGATTTAACAGCATTTCACCTTAAGCTTGAACTCCAGTGGAAGGGATGGTGATAAAGCTGTTCCTAGTAGTTGCCATGGGCACCAAGGCTACAGGCTCATCTACATACACAGGAATGACAGGTCAGGCCTGGTGAGCACTCAGATGGTAGATCAGCCTCTGAAATTAGGGCACTGAAGGAAGTGTCACTTGTGACAGGTAATGATGTTTCCAGCACATTAGTACCAAGCCAATGGCCCAGTTTAATTTCAGAACGGCACTCATGGAAGTACAAGCTTTTAAAAAGAGGCTTCAAATCAACACTGTAACCCACTGTGATGGATGAGGATCACTTCCCATAACAGAGAAGGTTTAACAGCTCTAACATCCTAACCCAGTTCTGGGTGTGTGCAATTACCTCCTGCTTGCATAAAGTCTCTCTCCTCTTCTCTTCCCTTCAATGGGAGCTGAACAAGGTGTTCTTGCTCATTTTGCTTCCTACTGGAGAACATATTTACTCTGCGCAGCTGCCAAATGCTGCCAGAGAAGTGCCAGTATTCAGCAGTAACTCAAACAAATTTTAGGTACCATGTCTAATACATACAAAAAGCACTAAAGCAATAAGACACAGGCCTTGGTTATATATAAAACAAGCTGGCATACTTAGTATGGAACAGCTTTCCAGAGGCAGAGTATTCTCGACGAGTTTGTCTGTACGTAAAAGTTATATCAGTATAGCTGCACTAGTCATTTTCCATGTTGAGACAAACTCATAGTATCTCAGAGCTGTTTGTCACAGCCTGGGAAATGAAGCAAAGAAGTCTTGCTTCACTGCATTTCAGGCAGGCACTCATGTTACAAAAAAAGAAACACCATTTTGCTGGCAGGCCCAACAGAGGGATACAGAACTGAACAGTCCCCAGAGAATGAGCTCTCTTCACCGAAAGACTTGGTCTTCATCTCGGTTAACAGCATTATGCTAATGCTTCCCATATTCTCCCTTTACGGAACGCATCGTTCTTGCCATCAGTCCAGCTCTGGGAAAAGCAGGGGCATCCTGCCACGCCTGTGTATGCATTAGACATCCACAGAACAAACCCTGAATTCTGGAAGACAGTCCCAGAGAGCTTTTCAGCTCCTTACACAGCTTTAACAGCCCAAGCAGTGCAACACTTACAGCAACAGAAAGCCTTCTCATTTTATGAAAAGTTTTATCATACAGATTTAGCACTCGTGCTCTTCAAGCCCTACTACCACAAAAAAAGTATTCTGTCAGGACAGGCAAGAAACAGGCATGCTGTGCTACGGGTTGTCTTAAAGCAATCAAGTAACACCTGAATTAAGAGAAACCCAGCCTCTGCATGAACCCGTCTGCTTTGCCTCAGTGCTGCTTGCCCATGTGTGATGATGACAGAACGCTTAAATATTTGGGAAAGGATACAAGATAAACTTTGTACTGTAGACCTAAGCATTCCCAAACTGCCAAAGCAAGGACTCAAACCAATCACTGATTTCCACTGGCGGTAAGAAAAACTGTAATCTGGAACATCTGGGTACGGTTTAACCACTAGAGGGTGTAAAAACAGCATAGTGAGAGGTTTGCAGCCAGCAATTAGTGGAACTGAGAGCTGGAAGCAAGGAAAAGGACATACAAATTAAGCAAAGGAAGAGGACGATACGTAAGGTGAAAGAAAGGGTAAGTTATATCCAGAGCACTTCTAGCCGGATTACTGTGGTCACACAACGAGGTGCCCTGAAAATAAGCCTCAGCCCTGCTACTTCTGCTAAGGAAAACATTGTGGTAAAAAGCACGGTACCGTATTTAAATTAAATAAGTGTAATAGTAAAGTACTTAATACAGTACCTGTTATTTACAAATAAGTGCAATGGCAAAGAGCAAGATGCACAGACTTACACTTTCCAGCTCAAATCCAGTTCCTAAACTGATGATAGGGAGAAATCTGACACAATTGTTCCCACATCTCATAATTACTTTGTTACAGGGTCAGGATGCACACAATCTCACACCACTTCCTTCCTCCCTCCGGAGTGCAGAAAAGCAAGCGATGCATCAGGCAGCGCTGCCTCTCCCACACCAGCCCCAGCCTGTGGCAAGAGAGGCCTTCCTTCTACTGCTGTTATCTTAGAGGCTCCCAATCAGATTAGCTAAAAGCCTTGGAACCTCATTAGCGAAAACCAGACCTGAATCTAATCTGTTTCAGGGCCATGAAGGAAGGAAAAACTTCTACCGCAGATCAAGATATTACCTAGAACAGATAAACGTATGTATTTATTTCTTAACAAATATTTGCTAAAATGAAAACACCCAAGTGAAACTAAAGCTGTTTGTCCACTGTGAAACTTCCCTGAAGGAACATGCGGTCTGAAGGACGCACGCACGCTGGTTAACACACATCCCTCCCTGTGCTCACCCACACTGCGCCCTGTGGGACTGCCCAGTCCACAGCCCTCACTTCACCCCTGGTTGCCATAAGGCTTCCCATGAGCATCGCCTCTGCTCTAGTGAGCAGTCAGCAACAGCAGCTCCGAATTTTCAAATCAGAAGTTATTGAGCGATGAGAATGAGGAAACTCACGAAACAGGACACCAACGTGAGACTCCAAGGTGACCCCAAACCACACCTAAATGGGTACAGTGAAACACGAAATACAGTGCGGACACTGCTACCAGGATGTAAAAACCGAAAGCAGATGGGAACTGCTTCAAGGATCCAGGACCGGCTCTGACTCTCAATGCCAGCATTCCTTACTTAGCCTGGATAAGTAGGAACACAACTCCCAGAGCATCGCAGCACATATTATCTATTTGTGCTGGTTAACAGTTTAGTATATCCCAACAGGCATTCTGAGTAACTCCCTCCTACACTGAAATTCATACACACATTACAAGCACCAAAGGCTTGAGCTCTTCAATTGCTGATGCTGCACTATGCTGCAGTTCCTTTACAAAAATATCTCTCTTTAAGCTGCTGCTGTATACACCCAGGCCACATCAAGACATGATGAAAATCACTTTCTTTATATAGCAGTACCTGAGAGGATTAAAGAACTTGATTTCAGTTTTTTATTATTTGTTCATTACTGAAATGTGCTGCATTATTGATTTTCCGTGCATATTAATTTCCTGTTACACTGGTTTGTGCTCTGCTTTGCAGCACAGAAAACTGAAAAGAAAAAAAAAGCACCTCCATTCCAAGAAGGGAGATTTAATGCGTGACAGTTGTATCTTATAATCCATTAAATTTCATTTGTTCCAAAGCATCTCCTCCTTCCCTTGCACAAATTCATCAACTGGGATTTCTCCGTCTTCTGCCAGGACGCGAGAGAATGCTTACAGATGCAATGCACTGAACAGAATAATTTTTTACTGCCGCAGAATGAGAATACCCTGAATGAGAGCAATGGGCAGGAGCCCTGTAGGACATGAAAGGAAGGTAAGAGAAGCTCACAGAAAGTAGAACAACCCAATGGGGCACGGCATTCCCTACTCCACCAAAAAAGCTAGCACAGGAGGCTCTCAAACTCACTGTTGTCTTGCCCCCCCAGTGCTGGAATTCCCACAATAAAACAGGGGAACACTAAACATTTACATTCATTAACTCTGAGGAGATACAGCGGGAGCTTAGGATGGGGATTTTAAGCTACAAAATTTTTAAGTATAAAGAATTTCCCGAGCCACTGGTAATGTGGTTCATTTTTAACTCCTCACCAGGCACGTTGCCACATACTGCTGGAGGCCACATTCAGCTCACCATCTAGATCTCCACAAGCACTGCACAACAGAACAAAATAATTTCCACTCCTTAACAAGATGGTCACGAAGCTGTCAGACAAAACATCCACAAGTGTACAGAAACGCACGCACACATTTACTGCAATCAGACTCTTACTTGATTGTCTCTTGCTGGGTATCCATGATAACCTGAAGTCAGAGGCTCGTTCTGCAAGACAAGAAAACAAAGAGTGAATGTAGTGGTTACAAGGAATGGAAACCAAGTAATTACAGGTCTGTCTTAACTCAGCCAAAAACAAGAACATGCATGAAACAGGGGAAGAAAGAGCGAAGATTAAAGCACACTGCTAACTTCCTATTACCCATGTAAGCCAATATGCCTAAGATTCATTTTCACCTACATATTGCCAAGTTGTGCAAAAGGAAAATTAAAAAATCAAAGCCATAAAAATAAGGATAAACTAAACCTACCTTACCCCCTATAACTTCAAGTGTGTATTTTTTTTTTTTAATTTTTCCAAATAATTTTTATATGCAAACATCATTTACTGCCAGGAAAACCAAACAGAACAAAAAATGACAGAAGTTACTGCCCAAGCCACCCGGTCTTGATTCTTCTTGATGCTCCCCTAAACATTAGCCATAAAAGCGTCAATTTTCTCCTTTTCAAAAACTACACTAATAGCTTAACACAAGCTTAAAAAGCAGTTGGTACAACTTCAATTACCCTTTGAAGCCTAAGCAATAACTCACACAATAGGAAATCAATCCTCTAGACTTTCTTCCGTCAGCCCTGAAGGGACCCTAAGCCTACGTTCCTCATGTTAGTGTCACCTTGCTCTTTGGGAACATATGAACCTCCAACACTTCTGGAATTTCTCCATTGAATTCCCAGACTCTTCTATATTTTACCTGTGCAGCAGGGATTAAGATAACACAGTTCATGATAATGCCTAAACGTTAACTTCTGCTTATTTCTCAGTCTTAATTTCTTCTCCAATACTCTCCTTCCAACACTTCCTATTCAAAACAGAGAGAGGGCACTCACACGTGCCCCATGTGTGCATCCTTCACCCCTCGGGGAGGCTGAACTAAACTACACAATGCCTTTTTTGTAGAATCATAAAATAAACCAAGTTGGAACGGGCCCACAAGGATCATCAGGTCCAACTCCTGGCTCCACACTGGTACCCATGCCAACTTGTGAGCAGCTCCCTGCAGAGGGCTGGCAAGAAAGGAGGCCAGCAGTCCTCCACAATCAGTTTCCAAGTCCGTTCCTCTCTCTTGTTATGGCCGACAAGGAGAAACTCCTAAGCCAGCCCTGCACTTTCTACAGCAGCTCTTGGGGAGGGTAGAGACGCTGACAAAACATAGCAAGACAATCCCAAGTGGTCAAAAGCAAAGTTATGCTGGGCCTGCAGCTGACAGTGATCACATATCTCAGCTACCTTCAGACCTTCTGAAGTTTTTGTCGAGATCCTTCAGGTTTTGTTTTCCCAGTGTTCCCACCCGCCAGCTCCTACCAGTGACCCAGCTTCTGCCCTACGCAGGGCACACCACCATGGGCATAATTTCACAGTTTACACACAAATGCTTTAACGCAACATCTGCTAAAGAGCAACTCACTAATAATTCAATACAGAGCCTAGCAATGCTATTTTAAGTTTGCATTCATCCTCCTTCTCTTCAGATCTGCCCAGGGGATTGTCTGCGGAAACTTGCCAGGAAACATCAAACTTCATCTTCAGGCTCACACTACAGCTGGGGCAGCACGCAGTGTATACAAGCTTCAAGGACAGCACAACTTCCAGCAGCCAGTTTGGGGGATTCACGGTCATTAATTATGTGGACTGCCCTGCGAGTACCTTCTTCTCAAGCACTGACAGCCACCAAGCAGGTAAAATACAAATCTCCACAAATACAGAACGGAAGAAGCAAGCACACAGAGACCTGACAAAGCAAGAGGAGATGGACAGCTCTGGTGCTACAGGGTTACCCAGCTTTTGGGTTTACCAAGTGACATCAACAGGGTGCCCGGGGCCGCGGTGCAGTCACCATCCCTGGAGGTGTTCCAGAACCGTGTGGATGTGGCACTGAGGGACATGGTTAATGGGCATGGACGGGATGGGTTGGTGGTTGGACTGGGTGATCTTAGAGGTCTTTTCCAGCCAAAATGTTTCTGTGATTCTATGAAATGCACAGCTATTACTTCCTCCATTCCCCCACAGTAAGTGCACACTGCAAGAAAACACTTTGATTGATGCTTCTCCCACACAGTCTACCAACCTAGATGAGTGCAATAAACATCCACCTCCTGTTTCTGTTCTCCTGTGAGACTGTTCCAGGACCAATCTGAACAGCACTTTGTACACACACGTAGAAGGTCAGTGCTTTCAACACGCACATGTGCCAACAATGCCTTGAATACACAGTGAGTAAGGAATAAATGGAGAAGATACCGCTACAGCTGCTGAAGACATGGGCTGTGAACACAAGCAGAACATAATAATAAAGGAAAACAGAAATCATCCTTTTGAGGATGATGTTATTTATCACATCAGGGACTAAGGAAATGAACTGTCACCACAAAGCAGGGACAGAAAAGAGACAAGCCCAACAATTTTGTGAGATTCCTGAAAACAAAGGACCTGAATGCACTGAAATCACTTTCAGAAACAGAATAGTTTGATGAGTAGAAGCACATCACAGGAGTGTGAAAAGGAAATGAGATGCGCTCACAGAGATCTAAGGATGGTCCGTGGCACATAAGATGTCTAAAAGAAAGAAGAAGAATAAAATCCAGTGGAAGAAAACAGATCCATCAAGCTCCACGTTGTTTTTCAGGACAAAATCCATAAATGGCAGAGCATAAATATTTGAGGGATATCATTACAACAGAAGGTAAATGAAGAGGTGAAAGAAGGTTACTTCAGGAAGCAAGAGCTTGGAAAAAGCAGAGGTTAGAAAGAGGGTAGCAGCTGGAACAGTAAGGTCATTAAAGGGTCAAAGCTACCTCTGCCTTTCATACAGCAAGACTATCACGAAGTACTGAACTATTTGCAAAATCCCCGCTGTGCGTATCATTGCTCTAATTGAACCTCGCTCTCCAAGAGAAGGCAGGAAGCGCCTAGGGAAACTGTCTCCCGCCAATAATCTCCAGCGCTGCCAATTTTACAGGTCACTAATGGTGAATCCAGGGCCTGCTGCATGATTATTCCACACGGAGCTTGCTTTTGTTGTAAACTAAACAGAGCAGAAAGTGAAGGAGTTAAACTCCTGTGCCTGGGATGGGACAGTGCAGAGCATCCAGAGAGGGCCCTGTCAGGGAGCAGGGGATCGCAGGCAGCAGAGAGCGCAGGGATATGGCTGCATCACCTCACCCTGCTGAGGCACCAAGCTCATCTCACAAAATGCCATGTGAAAAAGAGAGGGTGAGAACATTTATCACATGCGGATACCCTGCCCTCAAGCATGCAAGGACCCTCCCTCCCTTAGCAGGTAGGAGAGGGAAGCCCCAGCTAACTCGCCTTCTCCCAGCAATTATCCATCTCTTTCTCTACCACCATGCAACCAGACATTCACAGAGAAATCGAGTTAGGCAGTGCTAGCCTGCCAAATCAGATCAAGCTGCCACTGGGATGTTTCATTACTTTGTTTACCACTGAAAGACATTTCTCAGGTACTTGCAATTTGCTTTAGAGCAGAGAGAGAAAAATAGACAATAATACAGTACATCAGATTTCTGCAGCACACATCGTGATTTTATTTCAGCCGTACTGACAACCTCACACATGGGCTTCCACGGGACACACGCGCATCATTCTGTACTCTGGGAATAGTCTTCTGCAGGCTGGCCAACTGGATTGAACAAAAATGATAACCACAGTTCAGTCGAGCCCATTAAGACTTAAACATACCTTACTTCAAATTTTCCCCAATCCTTCATATTCCAGCCTTGCTAACACAAGTTCAATTATCTCTCTCTTTTTTTTTTTTTTGACAACTTTTTGAGGGCATTTTCCTCAATATGATAAATTTTAAAAGTTGTCAAATTCAGCGAATCTTGAAAACACAAAGAGTTGACCATAAACCAGGACATCAGTAAGGAATGACCAGCTCTGCATGTGCTGCTAGCTTAAGGAAGGCCAGAGAGGACTGCAGCAGAGTCAGTCATCTAGAAGATATATCACAGCTGTAACGGATCATGGAAGGCCTAAAAGTCTCCTCTCCTTTTCCTTTAAAATAAAGCTAAATTTTCACTTAAGGAGGAAGTAATTCTCTTTGACCTAACTTGACCCCAGAACAAATTAATTTTACATCTCAGACTCATTTTGCCAGACTCAACAAGCAGAGAAGCCTGATAAGGAATTTTCTTGACTGCCAAACTAAGCCTAAAGCCTGCAAGGTTAAAGCTGCACTACCAGGCGCTATTAGCTCAGTAAGTTAATCCATATTTCCCAAGCCAGAGAATTGATTTCCCATTGAATCCAAACTTCATCTTGAAGCATCAAGCCCCTTCAGCTGCAGAAAGAACCTCAGAAATAAGACCAAGCCATCTCTCCACTGGGTTTGCAAGATGCCTGCTTTCTTGACCACGCCAGGAAAAGCAGAGTGAAGTTAATGCAATTCTTTCAAGTTTCACAACCACCTCTTGGGGTCTGGGCAACAGGAGCACAGCTGAGACAAAACAGCTCATTTCCCTCTGCTCCAGCTGCCCCAGGAGCTCCCACCAGCACAGCAGCCAGGAGGCTGGGACAGATGTGTGGAGAGTGAGCCCTAGGACGCTGGGAATCCCAGGACTACCCAGAGCAAGGACAGAAAGTTACTTCTTTCATCTGAAAGCAAAATGGTATTTTGAAGTGCAAAAAATAGCAAAAACTACCCATTTATCAGAGACTTGAGCTAGACAAACAGAAGCCACTTTTCCAGAACACAAAGACTAAGATGTTCACAAAAAGAGGCTGAAAAAAGCACTGGCAACTAAGCTATTAATCTGAAAGTGGCAGCTGTGAAAAAAGTAACACTTGTGAGCCAGACAGAAATCCCAGTACCGTTCTCTGCAGCTCAGTAGTTTCACTGTCCTCTCTGCTTTAAATCTTACATAGCAGGAGAGACAGAAACCCCAAGCTTTGAAGGGGGTGGGCTCTAAATGGACATTTCAGTGCTTCAGTTGTGGTGGGTCAGTAGTAAAATGGTAAATGCCTTGACCTTATAACCAGCTCCCATGAAAACAGGTATGCTTTCATTAGACCCTTTCTTGTACAAACCACTGCATGTAAGCAAACAGGAAACAGCTTCGTCTTTTCCCACATGCATCTGATGCGTTTAGTTTGCCTTCTCAATTGTTTGTGCCATTTCCCTACCTCAAATTATCTGTGGATAAAATTAATGGGAAAAGCAGCATCTACAGCTGAACTACCGATTATTAATGAAAAAAATGAGCTAAAGTAGTTTTTAAATGGATCTTAATGTCACCCTTCTCCCTTGATACTTACCCTAATTTGATATATAGCTCTCACTAATCACTCTGCAGTTCCAATAACTGCATCTATAGTGTGGGACGCTTCCCTTCAACTGTCTTCACTTTCAATTAAATTTGGATCTCGGCTTTGGCCAGACTCCAACCACACAGACATCATCCAGCAGAGAACCTCCATTTATCCACTTCCTCGTTAGCATCCTGACAACAACAGTCCATGTAAGTCCATGCTTACAGGGATGCAATCAGCAGGATTTAGTCTTTACTCCTTACTCATCCTCTTTTATTCTAGAGTGTGTTTGGGGGACTAAAAGCAAGGGATTTTGATAAAAGGCGCCGCACCAAGCACGCTGCACACCGCTGTCCTTGATCACTTGGAGGACGAGTGCTGGCTCACATGGCTCTGGCTTTCCGTATCTGAATTACCCAGCCTGTGCTTTGAGGGAAGGAACACCAGAGGCACCGCCACCATGGGCTCCAGTGCCGGCCTCACTCCACTGGGGCCTGGAGGCCGGAGGCCCATCCAGGCCCTCTTCCTTCCTGGAATTCTGGCCTGCTGCCGCAGCAACAGCAACCTCCAGCTGGGCCCGCCCCCTCCAAGTTTTCCCGTTCTCCTAGAAATATGGTGTTTTCAGGAGGAGCCAGAGCGAGTGGGCCGGGAGAGAGAGTGAGGCCATCCCTCCTGGGTGCAGGCCGTGGAGGGCCTCCCACCTCATCACAGCACCTTGGCACCCTTGGGGAGCAGCCACCAGGGTCTTCCACCCAGGACAGACATTTTTCAACATTCCCAAAACGCCCTGGAAGGGCTCTGGGCCTTCCCTCCCACAGGCCAGGGAGCAGTGCTGCACACAGCAGCTGCAGGCCAGCCCCCGTGCACCAACGAGGCCGCGCAGTTTCCCTGAATGGCTGCCATCTTGCCACGTGCATCCCACTAGGCCGTAGCTTGAGCCATACTGAAGGTGGTGGGCTGAGACACTGCCAGGAAAAACAGAGAAAATTAAATAAAAAGAGACAGCCCCGGCCTCTCGCCTTCCTTCCCCTGCTCCTTTGTGCCGGTAGAAGCAGCCCTCCTTCCCAGGCAACCACCAGAGCACACAGCCCCACACAGCCCGTAGCTTGCAGGCTCCCTTCTGGCCGCCATGGGCAGCAGGACGTCAGCAAGGCCAGCAGGAGGGAGCACCCGGTCCCGGCGGGCTCCCCGAGCAGGAAGCAGGCTGCGGAGCAGAGCGGCACGCCAAGAGACACGCGCTCTGCAGGGCAGAGACCCAGCCCGAGGTTGTTTTGCTACCCAGTGACATAGTGGAGACGAGAAAGGAAGGTGATGTCAGATTAATAAAAATAGCCTTCTGCCCTGATCAGGATTTGAATAGTTTGGAGCAATTAGCCAGGCGAGCTTGTGATGTAGACAGTAAGACAAAACAGGGTGACTTCTGGGAGAGGCTGCGTCCCTGTCAAACAAAGCAGTGTTGAAGTCACCCAAACTTATCGGTGCGACTGTCTGGTAGGAAGGAGGCATTGCCACATCTTCTCTATCCCCTGCTTCACTGAGGTATTTCCTCCTCTCCTCCCAGATTCCCTCACAAACTCCTACCACTACAAATGGATACCAAATAAAAGCTTTACTTCCAAATACAACATATATATGCATAGCCTTACAGTTTCTGCTTCTTACAATCGTGTCTTTATTCATATGCATTCAAAATACATATCTTAATTCCGATCTCTGGGCACTCCTGACCAGGGAAATCCTACATATATATATATGTAGGATATATATACACACACAGAGACACACACACTCTACAGGAACAGTAACTAGCCCGTAATAACAGAAGCTGCAGAACCGAAGGCACACAAATACATATTTGACCAAACCACACATGAAGACTGCATTTAACTTTCAAGTCTTAAAAATGCAGTACGCAAGAAGTATACAAATACACACTCATGGCTGCTGTCATCTTAAAACCCATGACATTACAATACAGACATCTGCAACTCTGCAGAGAGAAGAGAGATTTTCATACACAGAATGCACTTCCACAGCTAAAATGGAAGAGCTAAAATGGAAGTATTTTACTGAGGTTCTCTGTAACAATGCAGATTCTCCTCCAATGTGGTTTCCCCCCCACCCTTTTTTTTTTTTAATAATGGAAGCAGCTTACTAGAGGTCAGAAGCAGCTTTCCACCAAGTGGGTTTTTCATTTTCCAGATCAGCCAAGGGATGTTTTCAGCATCTCAAAGAGATAAGATTTCATTAATTTAAAGTAATTTAAATGTGCAAAGTGTACATTTTTTGGACTACATACGGCAGCATCTTCACCCCGCTCCAGGCATTGAGGAAATATAGCCTGTCTCTGCTGCTCCATGACCTATGCTGGCAACAATAGATCCAGCACAAGTTAAAGCCCCTGGGAATACTGTGCACAGCGTGACGTCTATGATCCAGCAAACACAAGGACAATCTGCATGCACAGAAGTCAATAGCACAGAATATTGATTTCCATCCTCTTTTTAGTAGGCAGAAGCATTTTAAAATGGCAGCTCATCTTCCCTTCCACTCTTACTCAACAAGAACACAACAGGGCTCCTAGCAAGGCTCTAAAAATCCAGCGCTTGGGGGCACCTTTGCATGCTGTAATTACCACATGCAGCTGGGGAAGCATTTCACGTGCTCTAAGCCACTTATTACAGGGCAACACGTTCATGGTGTGAGAATCTAGCTTGCCCAAACACAGCACCCACAAGCTTTTGCAAGGTAAGGAGGTCAGCAGTATTCTGCCTCTGCAGGCAGTTTCTCTGCCTATGCTTTTCCAGGAACACAGGATGGGAAATATGGGAGCAAACAGGACACGGGAGAAGACACATCTGAGACAAGGGAAGTCAGTGGATCGCAAACTCCTTGGCTGATCTTGCAGATAGATACTCAGACACTGTTGCTCAGAGGCTAAAAGGAAAGAAACGTACTCCAACTCTGCAGAAAAAAAAATATAGCTGTTATATTACTTGCAGAAGGGAAGGCTGAAACTAATTTGTGGGTTGGCTGTGAAGAGGCTGCAATATAAAATTAAATCTGCCTTACTTTTAGGGAAATTGGCACAAAGACGACAGAGTGGCACAACAACATGATTCGGCCAAAATCACGCCGTATACCAAGTCCTGCAGGCAAATAGGTACAAGAGAAATTTTCTGTGCCCTGGACATCCTGGTCTGATTGCATAAACTGCCCTACATAGCTACTGAGATGATTTTCCCAGGTTCACCTTACAAACCGCTTCCCTTCCCCACAGACATCACCTCTTGGGGTCACTCAGACAATGGCAGCTCCACCTCCTGGGTATCAGCGCCCAGGGCCACCGACCAAGCCAGGAAATGGGCAGAAGCCAGAGGGGCCAGAGATGGAGAAGTGAGGGGTTAAAAAGCCTGGAAGAGGGAGGTGGTGGGGCTGGGGGGGTGAAGAAAAGGCAGGCTTCATCTGAGCCCCACGGCCACGGCTGTTTCTGATTAAGCCTGCACGATTGTGGAGCTGCACAGGAAGCACTGGGGGTGGGGGCGGGGGGGGGTCTCAGTCCTTGCCATCCCAAACACACTGGTAATCTTTGTGCTCCAGCAGCACCATCTGGAAACAGTTAGAGAGAAACAACTCTCAGGCCTTCCCTCCCAGAAAAAAAGAAAAAAAAAAAAAAAGAAAAAATATTTTAAAAGTCACTCTTAAGACCATTAAGCCTGGCCCTTTCATCCCCCTCCTGGAAAGCTCCTCTCCCTGCAACAGCGGCAAACAAAAGGGCATCTATGGCCGAGAAGGAACCCCCTGCAAGGCTCAGCAGCCCTTTCTGCTCACAAGAGGCATCCCAAGATGGCATCGCAAGGGGGCATAGAAGGATTAGACCCCTCTTAGTGTCTGTGCAGCACTGTGAAAGGGTACTCAGGGCACTAATCACACCTACAAGGGCCAGCTTGGACGCTGTCCATCTGCAGCCAGAATATCCCCAAAAGGGAGCTGCCTGCTCACTGACTGCTGGCCCTGGGAACTCTCCTTTCTGGGCCAAATCAGCACACAAATGACAGCAAATGCACCAGACGCATGCAAGAGCTTTAGTTTCATCTGAAGTGGAAAGACCCCAGTGCAGACAGAGCACACCGCAGCGGTAATGCTTCCACACTACTGCAGAGGTGCCAGGAATCAAAAGGGCCACAGCCTGAAGGAGCCATCTCCAATCCAAAGGGCTCAGCCTTTGCTCCAGCACAGGCTCTGGAGACACTGGGGGGCCATCTTGTCGCCTGCAGGCTGCTTGCTGGTATTTTAAAAGGGAAAAGGAGAGGTGGTGACTGTTGAATTTTACCGAAGTCAATCACCCCGGAGCAGTTTGTTTATTCCAGAGGTACTCCCCTGCACACAGCTTGCCACGGCTGCCACCTCCGCAACAAAGCGTAGCCCGCAGGGTTCCTTCCCACCCTCCTTGCCGTTACCTTTATTCGCCTCCCTCCCACACATCGGTATTTTTCAGGGTTTTTTCTTCTAATTAGACACCCAAGTGCTACACATTTGCCTACGAAAATGTAGAAACATATCAAAACAAAATCAAAGTTAACCTTTCAACATCCTAATTAAGCAATAACAAACAAAGAGTAACATGACTGATTCCTGCTACAACGCAATGCCATTCCACCACAGAAAACATATCTCTGCTTTCCTCTTACACCCACTCTATAACTAAGTGCCATCTCTTTAAGGGCCACAGGCAGTCTGGATGAGATGTGGCCACATGCCAAGGCCCTCTATAATGAGAGGACAATTCATAGAAATAGTGTCTTAAAATAACAGGTTTTCTCAACCATTAACCAAGGACTCCTTGGAATCCACTTTTGTCATACAAGTCTCCTTGCTGCTCCTGCAAAGCCAACAACTGCTGAACAGAGCTGCCTTGGGATGCCAGCGTGGTAACTGTGGGCATGCCCTCTGCCAAGCATATGACAAAAAAAATCCTGCCTAAGCTACCAGAAATACCCAACCATACCCATGGGCTGTTGCCATTTGACTGCACACAGAGCAACGCAAGCCATGCTGAAGGTGTTTTGAAGAAAGACCGTGTCACTACAGAGCAAAATTATCCAGCGAGATGTCTTTAAGTGCTCTGCATTCTCACGTTTGGCCCAGATCAGAGTACTAGTCCTGCTTATAAGGGAAAAGCTGCCGCTGCTTGTATTCCACCCAGAAAGGCCAAGAACTTTATGTATTAATGGAAAAACAGAGTGAGAGAATGCCAGCAGTCTCATGCACTGGATATTCTTATACTACTGTGCATCCCAAGTTTAAATACAGCCATCAGCCACAAAAATAAGACTGAAATTGAACAAGAGGCCCCAGGAACAAAGCAGGCCTGGAGAAGCTCAGAACAGGTGTCAGAGACCTCTGTGCTCACTGCAGCACTGAACCACGAAGGCTGCTGCACCCCATGAGACTGAGCTCTGCTGACCAGATAGGAAATGGACACAGCTCTTCCCTGCAGCACCTCGCAACCCTGCGATGCATTTTTCCCTCGTTTTACCAGCTTTAAGTTCAGTCAGAGCCTGGGAAGTCCTCAGAAACAGCCAGCAGCCTCCTCACAGAGCCCCAGCTCCACCCTGTTGCCTCTACAGATCATCTAAAGCCACTGGAAGAAGACAACCAATCCCCAGAGGTCTCAAACTCCCAGACAGAACATTCCTGCAGTACCACACAAAAGCATCAAAGCCCCATCTATTCCCTGCCTTCTGGGCAATGCAATAAACAAGCCCCTTGTCCAGCGGAGGGCTAACCCAAACTGGTTCCTTACAGATTTGTGGGGGATCAGCTCAGCCTCCCACAGCAGCAACCCCAGCCCCACATGCAAGTCTCATGTGGGAGTCCCACCAGGCAGGCAGCCCACACCACAGGCCCCAGAGCTCCACATGTACAGGACAACCGGCAGCGACTGCTCCACGTACATAACCCACTATCCTGACTGCCCTTCCCTCAGCACGGCCCTAATCCAGACCTTCCCATCCCCATCTCTTGTTTTTCACGGTGCTTTTAGGAGCACGGCAGCATTGCGATCCTACCAGCTTGTAAATGCAATGGTAATTACCGCTTGGTTCGTAAGTGTGCGTGCGTGGGAAGGGATTGTCATAGCACATTCACATAAATCTTGTTTCCTTCACAATTTAGTCTAAAAACCTCTTCCGTGTGCAGCCCCAGGAGATTTATTTGCATTAAGAAGTTCCATTTCCCTCCCCAAGCCTGGAGATGAAATGCAGAACAGCAGAGATCTGAAAGCACTCGGCTCCTGAAATTACAGCATCGTGTTTCTTCCTATGTGGCACATCCATCTGAAGGAAACAAAAAGGCAGCGACCCTCCCACCACACACACAAACATTTTAAATAAGGCACAGAGACACTGGTGGTGTAGCTGGTGGTGTACTAGGGCAGACCAAAGGCACCGTGGCAAACAGCAGCCAAAGCTTCAAACCATGCCAAAGCACTGCTGCCTTCCTTTGGTTTTGTTTTTCAAGGTTTCTTTATAAATGCAGCCAACATTTTTGTTCAGAGCTCTAGTTGTAGCCCCACAAATTCAGCTGTAAGTGCTCCTTTCCTCTGCACACTTGGAGATGACATCTCAACCTTCTTGAGCTACACGCTGATACAAAATGCCTTCTTTTAAGAGCATGGCTTTTACAATCTGATTGAGCCAACCTCAAAATCACACTAGCACGGAAGGGCATTGCCTTGTTTCTTCTCCTTCTGCTCCCAAGTGTACAGCCCTACTTCGTGTCTTGCTCGCGCAGTACAGACATGCGGATGCCAAGGATTTGACAAGCCCAACTACTGAAGCATTGACTGATGCTGATGCTGGGGAAGGTGTTGGCAGTAGGACGAGGCATGTTGAAGACTTCACTATTTAGCAGCCTAAACATGCACATTCTCAAGAGAAGGTCCTTATTTTAGAAATATTCCTGCATCTCTTCCCGTTGCTACAGCCTCCAGTAACATGGTCTGCACAGTCCAAGAGCTGAGAGACTCTGCCTCAACACGGAAAATGACCTGCCTTCAATTATTAATGCTTTCATTACCTCTCAGCTGGACTACAGCGTGGTGACAGTGACAGCGCAAAGCTTCAGGCTTTTAGGAAGCTCCGGATCACACAGAACCTGGAGCTGACAATTTCATCCCCTGACGTGCTGCAGTTCTCCATGCAAGTGGCTGAGCAGATCTCCATGGGAGCTTTCACACAAGTCGCAGTGCCAAACTAGCTACTTCTGAAGCCCAGGAGCATCACAGCTTCCATCACTTCCCAGGAGCAGCGGGCAGATACGTACTTCACATCCTCTAACAGAAACGTGCATCAAAATCTTTGATTTACCTTTAAAAAGTTGAACAGAAACTCCCAAAAGCAAATTTTGAAGGAGCAGGTACTGCTTTTCCTAGAGAGAGAAATGGAATGGGAAAGCACAAACACTTCATGGTATTAGTCACATTGCTTAACGCACTACAAGAAAATACCCAAATTATGGCTGCAGAGGACAACATGCGCATGTATGTTCATAAAATATGTGCACACGTATTGCACACATCTCTAAATGCACTGGGCCAAAACCAAAACATGGCAGATCCCTAAACCATTCAGCAACAGCAGCGAGGATTTGCAGCACAAAAGCTGCCACAGAAGAGAAGAAAGGCCCACAAAAGGTGCCTGACTTACAGGGCAGCTTCTCAGTGCCAAAAATCGAGTGTTGAAGCACCAACACTACCACTCGCAGCGTATCTGTGTTTGCGTCAAAATGAAGCTTGTAATCCTCCTGGGTGAAACACCAAACCTCCCAAATCCCAACCAACATGAAGACAGCATTGCATCAGGCAGAGTCTAGCAACAGACAGCGTCAGTGCCTGGAGGATTACTTGCAGCTTTAAAGCAGCAGCAATGGAAAAAAAAATATAAGAAGATGCTGGAATTTCACAGAGGTGCTGCTGCTGCATGCGTTAAGCTGTTTTTTTTTTCAGCTGCAGAGAAAGGCACTGTACACATTTGAGACAGAAGGTCTCAGCACGTGCAAATCACAGATTGACTGAGATTGCTTCTCGCTCCTGTTGCTCTTCTGTCAGAGCGGAAGCACAAGAGAAGGAGCTGGAAATCTGCTGCTTTCTGGAAGGAGTCAAAAATCTCTTCTTGGAGGTGGGGGGGAGGAGGAAAGAAGGAAGAGAAGTTCCATCTCCCATTGCTGTTACAGAAGTCAAAAATAGGTAGCGAACTCCAGCTCTCTCCTGCAGCCTGGGAGACAAGACCTACAACAAGGCCCAGCTTCTCAACCCATGGAATTTACGCCTCGCCACCCAGAGCTCCAGCCCACCTGCCTCTTCTGGGTAGTCTGAGTGCTTCAGTCCTCAGCAAAACCACATTTCCACATCCTGCACAGACCCCATCAACTTCTCTCGGCTGCTGCATGGACACACGCACACCTTACAGAGAAGCACCTGTGCTACTCGCTTCTTCCTTCTTCTTCCCCCAGCTTTAAAAGCAATCAGAAGCAGCTTGTTTCAGACATTTCCCTCTTCACTTGTTCCTCTCTGCTGGCAGGGAACACACCATCTCTCTCCATCCCCAACTACACAAAGGACATAAAGGGCATCACCACCCCCTGCTCCCTTGCTCCCAGCCTTTTAATTCAATCACCGGTCAATGTTCACTGACACAAGCGACGATTCAGGCTTTCCTGGGATTTATGTTCTGTTTCTCACTGCATGGAATCACGTCAGGTCCCCTCCACCACTCACTGCAGAAATGTCACAACGAGTGATCATAGATACACAGAATCATTAAGACTGGAAAAGATCACTGAGATCATGCAGTCCAAGCATAAGCCCACCCTCACCATGCCCACTGACCATGTCCCTCAGTGCCACATCCACACGGTTCTGGAACACCTCCAGGGACGGGGACTGCACCACCTCCCTGGGCAGCCTGTGCCAGTGCAGCACCGCTCTTTCTGAGAATTTTTTCCTACTATCCAGCCTGAACCTCCCCTGGAGCAACTTGAGGCCATTCCCTCTCATCTGATTGCTGTTACCTGGGAAGAAGAGGCCAACCCCCAGCTCACCACAACCTCCTTTCAGGCCATTGCAGAGGGTGATAAGGTCTCCCTTGAGCCACTTGATCTCCAGACTGAACAGCCCCAGTTCCCTCAGCCGCTCCCCATCAGACTTGTACTCCAGGCTCCTCACAGCTCTGCTGCCCTTTTCTGGACATGCTTCAGGACCTATTCTGAAGGAGCAGCATGCCTCACTGCTCAGAGGGGCACAAGGGACAGAACACCCACCCCCAGGTTCCCAAGCTGAGGCCATGAAGATCTCATGTTCACAGAAGGACCACGCTGAGCAGGAAAAATACCCCCCAGCCCACTCCCTGGGAGGGAGCTCTATTTTCCCTAACATCTGTCAGACCCAAGGGACCTCAAAGCACTTTACAGTACACTGCAATCCCAGGGGGCTGTATCAGTACAAGATTTAGAAAGAATGAAATAAATTCTGTCACTTTGTACTCAATCATTTGCTTATGATTTCTACTACAGAAGTCAGTTTCTGATGGAAATTATCGGTCACAGCTCAATTACCCCTATTTTGCTCTAGTTTTTAAAATATCAACAGGAAGAAAAAAATCCAATCCAACAGCAAGGCTGATTTATTCAACAAAATCAGCAGAAGGAGATTCTGGACAAAGAGGACGAGATAAATAAAGAGCTGATTTACATGATCCAATTAGAGGTGAAAAAACAGGGCTCGGCGCAGCCAAGAGGAGGACCTGAAACCCCATCCCAGCACCATCAGCCGGGACCAAAGAGCGCTCTGGTCACAGGCAGCTTCCCCAGGGACCAGCCACCTGCTGTCACTACTTGAAATGGAAAGAGGGGAACAAAGCAGGGTTGGGAGCAACGCAAACATCCTGAAGTTCTCACAAAAGTGCAAAACACTCCTCCAAAAGCTTAAAGCACACCTTAGGAGCTCTTATGAGATGCGATAACGTGAACAGTAGAGATCTTGTAAGCACTGAACAATAAAATTATTCAGATTAATAAGACTAGTAGAGCACAAAGGTGGCTGGAAACCAATGCAGACCTGCCGACAGCTGTTCAAACAGCAAAAAGGCCACAGATGGACAGACTGCAGGGCTGCACAATGTCACCAACCTGCAGGTACATGGCTCAGGGGCACACCTGATGCTCTGAGCAACCCATTGCCCAGACGGCGCAGGGCACCGGGGCACGCACACAGCCCAAGGGAACTCAATATCCACAGCCAGCCAGGCAGTGAATAATTCAGGCCCCCGATCACTTACATCGTGCTAAGGAAGGCAAAGCCATGCTGCGGGTGCCCGCCGGCAGAGCCACACAGGGCCGCTTGTCCCCGCACACACTGCTCCCTGTGTGAGGCTGGGAGGGGAATGCTGCTGGGACCGTCATGTGCTTGCCAGCAGCCCGGCCCTGGGAGGAAAGCTGGTGAGGAGACGGGCAGATCTCATCTTCCATGGGAACGGGCAGCGTTAGGTTATTGGAAAGAAGAAAAGCAGGGAGAGGGGAAAGAAGAAAAGCGTTTGGAGATGTGAAAAACATTAGCCTTCAAAGAGATGTGGTTGTTAACACTGTGTCACACATCGGAGGAAAGGGCTTTTGGAAAAAAAAAATCCACCCTGCTGGTCAGCAATGCCTGCAGCTGAGTGGAGGCACGCACGCTGCAGGGCCAGCTCTCCCTCTCCACCGGGCTGAGAACAGGCCGGCACAGGCTCAGCTCCAGAGGCACAAGTTACTCTCACCCCCCACTTGGAACAAAGAGACCTCAAGATGAAAGAGCACCTCTTCAGACTCCCTCACTCCCCCAGAAAACAACTTATGCTGAAATTGCTGTGCTTGATCATGATTCCCAAGGCCAGGAAAGTCCTGTCTGACCCTGCAGGGTGTAGGGTACTCCACTATCTAAGGCACGTCAGGCTCCAGTCTGCTCCCTGCTCAGACCAGTGCAGGGGCACTGCACGAGCAGATTAATCTGGATAAGGTCCACTGAGCCCCACAGGATCCCTGGGGGGTGGGAAAAACTTCTATTTGTCACCGCTCTTCCTGCTACAGGGGCAGACGTACAGGGCAAGGCATCTTACACACAGATGTCCGTCCCATTACGCATCTCCCTGGAGCCCGCGAGGGCTCAGGCTGCAGCTCAGCAGACAAAGAATCCCAAACCCAATGCGAAACCACGAGTAAATCCCCACAAGCCTGGGCTTCGACGGCAGCTTCATTGTCTTCACTGCGGTTTTTCATTTTTCAGTTTTTGCACTCTGCTGACTGTCACAGATGTAATGTTTGAAATGTGCAAAACCATAGCAAAAACCACGCAGAGAGAAAACATTAACTCTATGTTAGCCAAAAACAAATTTAGCACAGGGCACTTTGAGATCAAGACACCTTGGACCGCACTGTACCAAAACGCATGCACCGGTAGCTCTTCCTTTGTAACAAAGTGCAAAGAGAGAGAACAGAGAAGAATACACAGTCCCTCTCAGCCTCAACCTCACATTCTTTTTAACAAACAAGAATTACTGCATCATTAGATTTAGCGGCAGCACTTAAAAACAAATCGGATTTGGTGAGAGGAAAATAAAGCTACCGACACTTGACATTTGCAACTTGGAGTATATTAGACCTGCTCCTCCATTTACTTTCAGTACACCAGTAAGGAAAGCAGCAGTCCCTAATTACACGGAGGCAGAATCATCTTTACCGATGGATCAAACGCGCAGGAAGCCTTCCTCATCCTGCTGCCGCCGCTCCCCAGAAAACCATCCCCAGTGAGTGAGTCACCGCTGCCATCTCAGCAGGGCAGGGTCCTGGGGCAGCTGGAAACAGCTGCTGGGACCGACCCCCAGAGGCAGAGGCATTCAGACCAGCCCCCACATCACCCCCCCCTAGGGCTGTTTCACCCTGCTCGCTTTCGCAGGACCTCACGCTTCCCTGCACCCCCTAGCGCTATTTCCCCATCAAAGGGAACCAAAGGCACATCTCAGCTTGGCTGAACCACAATAGGCTCCAGAACACAGGAGAAGCTGAAGCAATGAGCTCCCCTGCGGACAGGTCTCAAGGCACATCCTGGAAAGACAAGGAAAGACACACAAATTGGAAGGGACTATCAAACAGCACAGGGTTCGGTATCCCTGAGTTTTAACATAAGCAGCGAGCTAACAGCTCCCACCCGCCCCAACGCAAACCTTTCAAAGAATTTATTGATTTTCTACAAGCTCTCTTCTATATAATTCTCCTTGCGCTTGCATTGTGTTTGCATGGTGCTGTTTGCACCGGTACTTCTTTAGCACACCCTGTCCGATTTATTGAAAAAAAGATAAAGGATGCAATTTTCCTTTAGCTTAAAATTCACTAGGAAAAGCACAAAGCCATCAGCATCTGCTGCCTTTATTACCCCCTGACACCTGCAGATACGCAGAGGTCTATACGCAAGCCAACAAGCAAAACGCTACGGCCTTCTGCTAGTGCAGCAGCACAAAAGAATTCACCGAGCGCCCTGGCGCCTTCGTTTCTGTAGCCAACCCGCTTCGCCCCAAGGAAATAGGAGCTGTTTTACATCATGACCTTCAACCTACAGGAAACAGCAAAGTAAGAGTCGAGAAGGAATATTTACAGAGAGGAAACAGCTGGAAAGGGGCCAGACGAATTTCTTCAGCTTGTAGGATGGTTTCTAGCTCCCAGTTTGTCTGGGACAGCTCACAGCCACCACGCAGATAGGTGCTGTGTTCAACTGCAAACACCCATCTACAAACAAGACACTCCTAGACAATAAAAGGAAGGGTGTGAATCCCTACACAGGAGGTGGAAACACGGCACGATCGGCCAAATTTCATTACAAGGCATCCCTGGCCTTTCTCTCCCCTGACAGCTCACGGTGACAGCCAACCTATCCAACCCAACCACAGGGCCACCGGCACAGAGCAGCCTCTGCACTGGCCCCATGCACTCCTCCACTATGTGCAGGAATTGCCTTTCTATTAGCCCACAGCGACAAGAGCTGCCATGGCAACTCACAATGATTTTGATGTTTGGTCCATTTTCCAGGGCAGCACTTGTGCGCATGCATGTCACAGACATGGACCAAAGTGGGGGACTTTGAAATGCAGTGCACTGGAGAAGCAGCGGAGTGAGTGAACATGCATCTCCCTTCTCACCAGGGGAGCCAAGGGAGGACAAGAGCAGAGGGACACTCTGAACCACATAGCAGCCCCAGGAACACTGCAGATCCCAGCGTCCGCTGTCACTCACAGCCTCTGCCCAGCCCTCCCATCTCACCCTCAACCAGAAGAGTGTGTCCCATGTTAATGGCACCAGACTCGCTTGGGCTGACCAATACAGCTGCTTCCAGCTCTGCCCTGCAACACTCACTCCCTTCTCCTGAGTCCTTGCTGGGGATGTCTGACTCCACACTGAGCCAGTTTAGAGAACTAAACCCTGTCCTACAGAAAAGAAAGAAGGAAAAAAAATCCACTCAACTTTCACTGAATCACAGAATAGCCTGAATAGGAAGGAAACCACAAGGATCAACCAAAATTCAAATCCTATGTCCAAGAGCATTGTCCAAATGCTTTGAATCACAGAATCACTGAGATTGGAAAAGACCTCTGAGATCACCTAGTCCAACCGCCAGCCCATCTCCACCATGCCCACTGACCATGTCCTCAGTGCCACATCCACACAGTTCTGGAACACCTCCAGGGACAGGGACTGCACCACCTCCCTGGGCAGCCTGTGCCAGTGCAGCACTACTCTTCTGGAAAGAAGTTTTTCCTCATATCTAACCTGAACCCCCCAGCACAACTAAAGGCCATTTCCTCTCATCCTAATGCTGTTACCTGGGAGAAGAAACCAACCTCCTCACCACAACCTCTTTTAGGGTCTTTGTAGAGCACGATGAGGTCTCCCCTGAGTCTCCTCTTCTCCAGACTGAACAGCCCGAATTCCCTCAGCCAATCCTCTTACGACTTGTGTTCCAGACCTGCTCCCTGTGGCGTCAGCCCAAGTGTACCATGGAGGAAGCAGCACTGCTCAGCTGGCAGGCATTATGGCACCTTCATTTGGGATCTGTTGAAGCTCCCAAGGAAGACGCAGATGCTGCACACAGAGATCACACGTCAGATAAACTAGCCCAGCACCTATCAGGATCCAGAAGGCACAGTCCAACGTCCTTCTCCAGACAAACAGCAGGCTTGAGAACCTTGTCCTCTTTTTAAAGATTATCTTGCAAGCCACAAGATCCACCACAGCTGAGTCAGCTTGCTTCAGCGACAAATTTCTGTTTGGCATGATTCATTTTCTATGAGATCACGACGCAGGGAGAAATCAGAGCTGAAGAGAGAGCAGAGGTAGAGGACTGCTTCTTTCAGTCAGAGCGGCTTAGCCGCAAGGTGAGGTTTCACACCACACACCCCAATCCAGGGAGTCACCTCGCAGTGGCTACCACAGAAACCACCTCTAACAACAGGATACGGATCCATGTGTGTATTTCAACAAACTCTGGTGCTAGGGAAGGATGCTGTACAACACAATAAGCCGCAGCAGCACAAGATGTGGCAGCATGCAGCTCCTGGCACTCCCAAACCACTCTCCAAAGACCACCCTCTTTGAGGACCATCTGAACCCAGCGCTCAGAGATCTCTGTTTCTCCACAAACAGCCTGATGCAGTCAATTCATTCCTCTGGGTGCATTCTCACACCACAACTTTTTTTTCCCAGCATCAGTGTTATGCCATTACATGCATAAGGACTTAAGAAGGGCTCAGTTCTATGATAACGGAGGCTAGGCCAAAGAATACAGGGATATTTAACTGCTGAAAACAAAGGATTACATCTATGAACAGGAACCAAGAGATCTGCTTTGATTCCTGTGAAGCTATCTGCCTTGTATAAACTCTGCGGATACATTAGTCTCTGTCTAGCCAATACATGACAAAAACAACTTGGCCCACCTAGTGACTGACCACCCTGCAAGTGGCAGAGGAAAATGAGTTGCTGGAAGCATTTTCTATGACATCCTCGCTGTTACTGTGAACCTCTCCTCCAAGCAATAACACTGCTTCGTTTTTTGCTGTACATCCTCCCCTTCCGAACAGCACGTGAAAATGATGCTGCATCCTTGCCAGATTCGTTGCTGCCCAGGGCGTTAAATACAGCAACAATGAATTGACTGGTCTTGTTAATTTAATTCAGCTACATGGGAAATCTGTAAACAGAAGCAGAAGCTATGACAATGCTGTCAGAGGGCTCTGAACACAGCATAATTTGCTTTTGGTTCTCACTGACAACAGTGCAAGGAAGAGGAAACCTTTCTACCGGATGCTGTACATTTTTACTGTTTGAGCTGATCCAGGTAAGAGGAAAGCATCCCACAGGCACTCCGGTTTTCCCACCTCGCCAATTAATAATCTTCACACATAACATGTCGAATTAGCATTCAACAAGACAACTTCCAGCGAGTCCTGACCCAGGAATAATTCAACAGTGGCCAGAGGTGAAAGTCTCTGTTGAGTCACCCAGGGAAGCAGCAGCAGCCTCCAGGAGACGAGACGTGCCACATCCCATCCGTGCTTCCCAGCACAGTCTTATTTCCATAGATCAGCTTTTAGAATGCAGCCTGTATAAAATTCACTGCATTTTCTGGTTGTAACTTCATGCAGATAGTTACACCTGCGATGAGCACAATGTAGCAATGATTACAAAGAAACACGTCTTGCCAAGAGCGAAGCTGAACACCCAACAGCGTCCGCACCCCAGGAGCATCCATACAAGACAGAACAATACTTACCTAGGAATTAAAGTTGAACAGTGGCCTATTAAGAAGTTCTCCACTACTTGGTGTGACCGTATTCATCATCAAAATCCTGCCCAGGAAGTCACAGTCAGAGAGAGTCTTACAATGGTAGGAATTCACCCATAGCAGGGAACAATGCCACATGTTTACTTTTGCTCAAAGGGCCCACAGATTTAGGGATGGTCTTTAAAGTCCTATTCTGGAAGCAAAAGTAAAACTTGCTAATCCCAGAAGGAACTGGGCACAGACAAACCTCTGCATCTTCACTGCAAAATCCAAGAGTTTAGGAATCAAACTGTTAACCTGAAGTAAGGAACTGCTCAGTAGAATGGCCATAATAATTGTATTTCTGTAGACTATCTATTTTGACTAACCCTGATGACCAAGCAAGGCACACAAGCCATCAAGACTGGGCAATTTGTCCGCTCTTGAGAGTATTTGCACCATCTCCTTATCAAGAATCAAACCCAAGAGAATCAACTCCACATAATATCTTGCAATAGGAGCCAAAGCATATAGATTTTCTGCTTATTTCGAGAGAAACAGACTACAGAGTTCATAGAAGAGCTTGCTAAGACCTTGTCAGGGGCAATGATGAAAAGGCGGAGATGTGTCATCTCGGAAAAAGTGAGTGCCTGCAGGAGCTGGAAACACGTGCTTCCATGCAGTGCCCGCTTTGGGCAGCGGGCTGTCACCACGTCCACTTGGCAGCCAGGGGCTCCTGGCTCTGCAGGGAAAGGACCACTGCCCCCAGCTCGGCTGCAGCACCCACACCAACAAACATGAAAGCCGACAGAAACAGAGCTTCTTATCACACAATGAAACAGAAACAGTACACATTCCCTGCCCTTACGTTAAAATGTAGGCTGGCTAGTTTTCTCCTTATACATAGATTTTCAAATGCTAGCATGCAAAAGAAAGAGAAACAGATCATCAAAGGTTAAAAAAAAAAAAGTAGCAGCTGGTACAGAAAGAATGAAAGAATACTCTACTGAAAGCTGCACTGCAAAGCAAGCCTATCTCTCTATCAAACTCTAAGAAAGCTGACAAACCCTGTCCCATGAAGCTACCAAGAGTGGAATCTGCTTCTTCTATGGCAAGTGCCTGCAGTAATCAGGAGTCCCAAAAACGAAACAAACGCCAAGCTCAAAAGAAAGAAAAAAAATGGCAAAAATTATCTTCCTGTTTTCACTGGAAAGGTCATGCCTATTTAAGGAAACCTTTCCAAGCAGCGTGGATGTGCTCCATCGACATCCATCAACTAATAGCCCAGAGTTAACCCTAGTCACACATCAAAAAATTCCTTGTCCTAAAAGGAGTCATGGTCCAAGCTCCTCCTGGCAGGCAGCCATGAATAACTGATATCACTCAAGATTAAAACATCAACTTATTGATCAGTGGAGGAGGAATCCTTACTTACCTCCTTAAATCTTGAACACTAGGAGGAGAAGAAAAAAAAAAAGAAAAAAACCAAATCCACACAGAGTCTCACACTGCCTCCACGTACTCCACGTATTTCAGTCAACACCTTCCCCACGGAAAACACATATCCCCCAAGATAATCTCTACATCAGTCAAGAAGTCTGACTGAAAGAAGCTGAGATAACATTCCCAAGCCCACAAACAGGCAGATTTCAGGCCAGAACACGAAACATGAACAATTTAGTGATGCAAATTTGTGATTTATCAACAGTTGGAGACAAGCTATTCTTCTGAATCTGTTTGCAGCGTTTGGCACTGAGCACGTGATGCTGCTGTTGTACTTGAAAGAAGGCAGGAGAGACCAGGCAAGACGGTGAAAGGCAGTAAGTCCTTTCTGGAAGGCCTCAATCAGCAGATAGTGACACACACAGAAAAAACAGACCTAATTACACACATCATTGCAGTTTCTTGGCATATTCCATACACGCGCACAGACACATATGTCTACACATGTCTGATAAATGGGTAATTGGAACAGACACTCAAATGCCAGTCTCAGTCTCATTCATCACACCCAAGTCCACCGCAGCAGTCCAGCTCTTGAAGAAGAATAACTCTGCAGGTCAGAAGTGGGCCTTGGAAGCGTGGATGGACTGACGGAAACGCTACAAATAATAGAATGGCTTGGGCTGGAAGGGGACCCAAGGATCATCAGGTTCCAACCTCCCTGCCACAGGCAGGGTTACCAACTGCTAGACCAAGTACTAGATCAGTTTGCCCAGGGCCCCATCCAACCTGGCCTTAAACACCTCCAGGGATGGGGCATCCACAGCTTCTCTGGGCAACCCGTGCCAGCGCCTCACCACTCTCTCAGTAAAAAACCTCCCCCAACAACTCATCTAAATCTCCCCTCCTTCAGTTTAAAACCATCCCCCCTGTCCTACAACTTCTTTACTTAAGGAAATCAAAATCCACAATAGAGGTTTTCTCCCTTCCCCTCTCCTCTGAAGCTCCCTCCTACCCACAGCTGACGGATAACCACGTGGACAACACTATTAACAAACACTGCTGTCGCCTCCTGTTGAATCCATGCACCCTGGCAAATAATGGCCTTGCCTCTGCAATGTGTGGCTGTCACCTCTCAGCCCAGCTCTCCCAACACGTACTTGGCATGAAGATCACCACTCTTAGGGAACTCCAACTAGCCCAGGAAGTCAGAATTGTTTAGGTATACAAGTGACAGAGAGAAAAAGCCATTTGGTCCACCTGGTAGCATCAAAAGGTGCCAGGTCTGCACTGGTTATACACGAGCAGTCATTTTCTTCTCTTACTTCAAGGCAACGAGAGCTCCCGAAGCACGTGCTGATGCACAAGGGCACTGCCAGGCTGGTCTTAACCTCCTGTTGGGAAAAGGCAGTGGAGGACAGGGTGCTTTTCTTCCTCCACTACAGCTTTATATTACGTTTTGTGCTGTAGTCTGACAATCCTGGCAATAAGATCAGGCACCCAGTCCAAAATCCTCATCCTATTCTTCAGGGCTCCATGCAGATGGCAGAGCCCCAGCCACACAGCACATTTCTATACACCATTTTCCCCCACATCAAACCTTGGGTCTCTGCAAATGAGGCGCCCTGCTGGCAGCCCTCACATCAGCTGAAACAGCCACAGAGCAGAGGTGCTGGTGCCTGTCCTTCCTTGTGTGAACAGCAGCCTGCTCCTTGTTAAAAGACCGAAAAGTACTTTTTTTTTTTTATTTATTTATTTTTACTTAGAAGGTAAGGTAGCTACATTCTCTGTTGGAACATCATTTCATTTGCAAAACAGCTCCATGTTAAGAGACACCAGCTACTGCTATCCACGCAACTCTATTTGGTTTCATGTGGATATATTGGCTTATATTTTTTCCTGACTGTTGTTTCATTTAAGCCCAAGAAGGACTGTGTTCAGAGAAGAAAAATGGCTGTGCAACGCACTTGTCAGTCACTGCAGAAACTGAGAGATGCCTGGGTTTCGAATTAACAGCATCCCTTCTGCTTAGAAAGTCAGGTTTCAAACCCCACTCACCTTACAAGCTAAGTTCCTTTACAATGACGACCAAGTTACTTAGTTCAAGCTTTTCCACTTTTTTTTTCCCCCTCCAAATGAAAACTACATTGCTTTGTATTTGCCCAACATGGCACACTTAAAGATCAGCCTGTGGCAGCGGTGGAAGCTGTAGAGAGCTGCAGATCAAGTGTTTAAATATTACCGCAGACCCACCAGCTACAGGAAAAACAAATAAAGTAAGAATGAAAAAGAGTCAGGCTACAGTTGTTAATGAGATTTTTGCAAAAACGGCCATATTATCAGTACCTCAATTCCTCATTTCCTACAATAAAAGATAATATATCTTTTCTGCTTCCCAGGAAAACAGCAAAAATAAGATCATTAGTAGCTATGAAGCACCCACACTAGAGAGATGAGTACCATCGAAAAGACCATTAAAAATTAATAGTTTTGTATTCAGTGCAGGGTTTAGATTATCCGTGGTAAATACAATTTGGGGTCAGACATTAGATGAAAACGAGAAATGAAATACTGAACAGCTCTCAATCTGAACTCGTACCCATTTTATCTGATAACAAAACTCCCTCTAGATTTAACAGCACCTCAGTGAGTGTTATCCATTTGATGCCCTTAGAGATGAGATCATCTATAAAAACACAGCACACAACCGCCCAGATAGGACTCCACAGGGAGCAAACTCGCCCAGATGCCATCAGCAGCAGCTAGGGTTCTCTTCCCAGTGCCCCACTCTGCCACAGAACCAGACGAAACATCACTTAAATGTTGCCTTGAATCCCAGAAGCCAGCACAGGTTACTCAAAAGCTGAGCTTCCAGAAGCATCCAGAGCCCAACACTGCACACATACTCCATCCCCATCCAGCTGCACTCCAAGGCTTTTCTAACCAGCAGCAAACACAGGACAGCAGCCTCTTTCTCTCTGGAATAGGAGAAAGGCAATGGTGAAGCTCTTCATTTCTTCTTCCCGTGAAGAGGACACAAAGAGACAAAACAGAACACAAATCAAGGCAGGGCAGGAACTGCTCTAAAGCACCACCTCCCATACGCCGCCATCCAACAGCATCCCCTCCAGCCACCTTGCCTGCAAGGACTCAGACCCCAGGGAGAAGATAAGGCGGGCCCTGTGGAGGCCAGCTCTCTGGACTCTCAGAAAAGCAACATTCCCACCCCACTGCCAGCGTGGAAACGGCAACCACCAGCAGCAAATTACAGGCTCGGGATCACAGCTCCAGCCTTTTCTCAGCCCACGCAGTGCTAAATCAAGCCTTGTAAAGCCTTGGTGGGGTTTTATTCCTAGGTATCGCCCCCAGAGCGACAGCCACCCCGAGCACCTGCAATGATCTCCTGCAGGAGATGAGCTCTGCGGAAAGCCCGTGCAAGAAGAGCACACGGCCCTGCAAGAAACCTGAGCTGGATCCAGATCCCAGGGCCTCGGAGCCTCTAGGGAGAACGTTTTGATATTTGCAACAGACAGAAACACCACATAAGGTTGCTTCTTTAGCCTCTCTATTAAAGGAAATCTAGCTACATATAGCCACAGGGTAAGATGTGCTGCTGCTTTATTTTTTTCCTCCCCTTAAATGGTGCATGTTGTTCCCCATTTCTATGCTAAGTAATACTTGCATTATTGTTGAGGCAATTATGAGCAGATAAAACCCAAGAAAGTCATAAAGAAAAAGCAACAATTGCTTCTAGCCCACACTCTTTGAAGAAAGCATCCAATTTTCCTGCACAGCGAACTCTCCTAGACAAAGGCAGAAACAAGCAGCAGCAATGGGAAGGCGCAGCCACTATAACAACATCCCACTGTCCTGCACCAGAGATGCGAGTAAAAGATCTCATGCCCTGTTTTCTAATTGGTATGAATCACAAATACGCTTGGCCTGCGCTCCAAAGGTTAGTAGGTGGCAATGGTATAGACGATTGAACATCAATGTCTCACCAAGCCAGCTAGTGGAAATTGCACTGCTGTACCCAAAGAGACTCTGGATCAAGCTCAAATTCAGCTGCTGTCCCTCATTAAACAACAGGAGTTTTGTACGATGACCTTTCTTACTTCACAGCTACGTAAATACATCATATCGCCACTGAGGAGTTAAGAGTCCCATTTCCCTCTGTCTAGCTGTTGCTGCTACAGGTGGTTTCAACAGATGCTGTATGTACACACAACAAGCTAAACGGGAAAGGGAGCGGAACTGTTCACAAGTGTCTTCCTAAACTCCCTGGGCACCATCCAGAAATGAGAAGTCACAAGGAGCACTGCAGGTCAGGGTAGTGGCACAGTCTGCATCCGGCAAGGAAAGTGTGCACAGCCCCTGCCAATGCTGGGCCTGCATCTTTGTGATGTTGCCAAGTCATATTGGAGAAATATTAGGTGGGATATTAGGAAAAGTTGCTCCTGAGAAAGAGCAGTGATGCACTCGAACTGCCCAGGGAGGTGGTGCAGTCCCCATCCCTGGAGGTGTTCCAGAACCGTGAGGATGTGGCACTGAGGGACATGGTCAGTGGGCATGGAGGGAATGGGCTGGTGGTTGGATGAGGTGACCTTAGTGGTCTTAACTAGTCTAAATGATTCTGTGGTTCTGTGAAATGGAGGTGCGCTCATTAAAGAGAAACAGAGCGAGGGGGAGCACCCTTGGGGAAATATACGCACATCTTGCAAACCAGCACTTTCCTGAGTTTAGAAAAGATTGCAGGCAAAATTAAATTTACTGGAGAGCAAAGGCAGCTAAGGCCCAAAATGCAGTCAAGCAACTAATCCCTAAACATTGGGATTATCTCATGACAGCTACACTCCAGCCTCCATTCAATACCACTGTAAAATGTAGATCAACAGGATGCTTCAATGAACTGGAACTCGTTACCTCTAATTGCTTCTCTCACTTCACTTCTGGATGTTCCTCTGATCCCTTAGTCACGGCATTTCAAAAGCACACACACAGAGAAGGTCAAGTAATATCCAAGACTGGCAAATTAAACAACAAGTTTCTAGGCAGCCAAAACACCGATTTCTCTTTCTCTTGGCTGAAAACTGGAGTTTGCCCCACGTCACAAGACAAGCCAGCAGCACAGACTAATAGGTTTGACAACAATTTCTACCAAAAACGCCCTCAGGGCCAGAGGTTCCCGCGCAGCAGCCCAAAGGCCACCAGCGATAGGCTTATTTTCACAAGCTACCAGCAAGCAGCCCTTTAGCAGGTCTCCGGGGGGCCCTAGGCCACACACAGAGCCCTGCTCAGGTCCATCGTTTCCACACACGTCGCTTACCACTGGCCTAACTTTGGTTCTATTTTGTGCTGGTTGTTTTTTTCATTACCTGAAAGCAAAGGGCTGAGCCACAAATGCAAGAGAGCAAGTGGGAGCCCTGCTGGTAGGCTCCCTGAGAGGAAATCCCAACCGAGATCGAGAGACATGCCACTCCACACTCAGTTCTTGCAAAAAGAGAGAGCCCAGGCTTTCTGTAGCATGCCAGCACGTTTGTGTGTCTAAATGGGAGTTCTGAAAAGGAAAAATTAGCAAGCGTATGTGTACAGCTGGTACACACATGCAGAAGGAAACCATCACCAGCAGAGCCAGACCTCTGCTTGGCTTCCAACCTCTCAACTGCAGCCATCACCTTTGAACACAAACCTCTGAAATCCAAAGAGAAACACCAGCAGTGCCTGCAGGGGTACTAAAGTATCCAGAATACTTTACTGGGGCTTTCCATTTCCCTGAATGCAGCAGGAAAAGAGCCAACTTTAAAGTGCTCTCAGCACCTCTATAATCCCAACTTTCAGTCTGCGCGCCAAAAGTTTGCTTTGAACTGGAGATTTTCTAAGTCTTCCCAGACAGTGTCAGGTAACTCTTAACACTCAAATATTCACAACAAAAACAAAAAAAAAAAAAAAACCCATAGGTCAAAAGCAAACAGAGAAGTAACAACAAAGGAAAAGGTGATTCATTATGCCTCAGCACCTCCACAATAGTCTGTCCAAACAGCATCCCAGGAACCTCACCCTGGACCCAAGGCAGGGGTCAGCGTTTTAAAACTGGAATTTCATTTCTCTTCTGGGATATCTTGGACCCCTTGCATTGTTCCTTCTTTACGAAGACGGCTACACCATGAGTAATAAGAGGGAGGAAAAGCTAACCTGATTACACAGCTTTTCCATGATTTACTGGAACTAGACGTTCTCCTCCGTAAGATTTAAATATACAGATTTCCACAGGGTCACGCACGGTTCAGAAGCTGTTATTCACAGGCCCCTTCTGTTTCACGGCCCCAGTCAGTCCATCTACTTACAAAGCTCAAACCCATCTTTGGAAATTATTAGCAGATCTATCTCTCGTCCTCCTCTGAAGAGCCACTTAGGGTCCACAGCTTGAACAGTGAAACTGTGGAGCATGCAGACTGTTGAAATCCCTCTAGCGTGCATCGCTCGAGGTTAAGCAGACGGCTCCATTTCAGACTACGCAGGAATTCTCACCTCAGTCAAACTGGCAACAGCCACTGCATCCCTGCCTGGACCTCTCCTGTTATGGAGGACTGATCTCAGAAGTACCAGCCATCTTTACAAACCCTAGGCTGACACACCTGAATGGCAACACAAAATTACTTGTCGTCGCCCCTAAAAGTTCACGTGGACTAGACAAGGTGCAGACCAAAAGCTGTGTTGACCATGTTCCCTGATCAGCCACATCCCAGGGACTCGGGGATACTGAACACAGAAGTCGTTCCTGAACAAGGATCAGTTCTACACACACTCTGCATCTAACTCCTACCACGTTACTCTCAGACACACTTTCAATTCACTAACCAGAGCAGACCTCAGAAAAATTCAATCAAAATTCACCTTGGGGACCAAATCAACTCATTCAACCCCATACAAAGCTACCAGATTGTCTAATAACAACTTCTCTCAGCACCTTCAGCCAGCTGGCACACCTCTAGCACAACGATGGGGAAGGAACGCAGCACCTTGACACGACCTCCTCATCTACAGCCCCAGAGAGAAAGAAGGGGCACTTCCCAGCTGGCCACTATTCCCAGTGTTCCCCGCACGATGAAAGACGAGATTACCGCAGAGCTACTTTCCCTTCTGCCTGTGCAGCAGTCAGCCTTGTCTGAAAGGCATCAAATACAGCTGCATCAACAGCTGCCTTGGGGTGCAGTTTCACCAGTGACTTAGGCCAGTATAGCATTTTCCCCCTCTGTTAGGGACTATTTCTACCCAGATAAGCAGGCTGATCCAAACGACTCAGCTCACTCAAGCCCGCAAGCAGCGAGCGCTCCCATTCCTAGCTAGTATCTAAACAGTTAAAAAGCAGCAGTACCTCTGGGGCCCTTCTTTTCCAAAGCTTACAAACACACCCAAATACTTTCAGGAGACATTCCTGGCCAGCGGTTTTTGCCACTCAGAGACTAAAGGGAGCTAGAAAGCAGCAGGTTGTGCACAACCGTTCCTCCCATGCCACGATTAACTGAAATCTGTCCCAGGAGCAGATAGCAGCCATGATCCGATTTGTCCCAATCCCAACTCAAGCAGCTTTGCACCACCCTCCTAACAAGATCAGCGCTGGCCAAACACCGTTTATCCGGCCTGATCAGAGATGGATTAGATAATGAAACCCTAACGGCATAAGCTGTCTGAGCACGCAGCAAAAAGCAAGCAGCCCTGTAAACGTAAGGGTTACCGGCAGCTCTCAAGCACCCTTTGCCTCAAGTTCTCAGCAACCAGCCGCTATCCTATCTTCCCATAGACCAGGCTTGATACTTCATGTTACCAGGAAAAAAAAAAAAAAAAAAAAAGCCACTATTAGTTTGACAGTTGCGTTACTAATCCCTACAGCTAAATGATTTCTCCCAGCACCAGAAGCCGTGTTCAGATCCTGCGCCATCAGTTGTGCACGGAAGGAACCGTGGCAAGCGCGGCACCCCGGGATCCCTCCCAATCAGCCTCGAAGCACGAGGTCACGGAGTTTACACAGCAGCAGCCTGTGGCTCAGGAGCAGGAAGTAGAAAATTGACAGGATCTGCAGGAAAAACAAGGTACAACAGTCGCTGCTGTTATTTCCAGCCTCCAGAAAGCCTCCAGTACATATGAAAAAAAAAAAATAGGGGAAAAAAAAAAATCAAAGAATAGGCTCTTTATTCCTCTTGTAAGCGTTACGTACAGTTAAACACAGAGAATTTGCTAAAAAGAACCCGTTATTTTAAAGCAAAGTACTTCAAAAGACCACGCTATCTGAACTGAAATGCTGATGAAAGCCACCTTATGTTACGTTTTAACTTCTCGGGACAAAGATAGAGAATTTCAAAACATTAAAGAACATGTTCTCCTAGCGCAGAAAGTACCTTTAAGGCCATTCTCAGCTTCAGAATTTGGTGCCTCCAACCATGGCACGATTCTCCAAACAGATAAACCACCCTCTTTAATCCTAAAAAACGTCACATGAAACTTCTGGCCACGCATATATGTATGTATATTACATATGTGTGTTTATATTATACACGTACACACACACGTATATTCAACCTTTAAATTGAAAAGATTGAAAAATCTTTTCAAATTCATACACATTCAAAGATGAAATGTATGCCAAGGATACCAAATAACTACAGTATGGAGGCCCTAGTACAAAGAACAGTCACATTGACCATAAACACATTTACTATTAAAAACTGAGCTCACAGACTGCATTTTTTTGTTTAATTTCCCGGACGTTGGCAGTGTTGGACATGGACACCCAGCCCCATTCATCCTTACTGCTGCTAACACGGCTGCGTGTGCACACTGCGGGAGTCCCATCATTGTGATCCTACTGCCCCAAAGCAGTCGACGAGCAGATAGCAAAATGCTTTCCTTCATCTGAATGTGGAGCACAGCTTTAACGGATAAAAACACTGTACATGTAAAAAAAAAAAAATGAATTGTAGGGCCGTTAAACCAGTTCAAGTCCCTTGGTGGGGAACTGTCAGTAGGTTGACTGGTTCGCAAGGATACCACCCAGCTTGGCATCAGCTGCAGCACAACTGGTGCACCTCCCACAGCAGCACAGGACCCAGTGGCACTCAGCACCCTCATGCCATGCCTGAGCCCCACGTGCAGGCAAAGCTGCAGGTTCACAGAATCACAGAACCATTAAGGTTGGAAGAGACCTCTAAGATCACCTAGTCCAACCACGAGCCACTGACCATGTCCCTCAGTACCACATCCACACGGTTCTGGAACACCTCCAGGGACGGGGACTGCACCACCTCCCTGGGCAGCCCGTTCCAGTGTAGCACCGCTCCTTTGGAAAAGAAATGTTTCCTCATATCCAACCTGATCCTCCCCTGGTGCAACCTGAGGCCATTCCCTCTCATCCTATCACTGTTACCTGGGAGCAGAGGCCGACCCCCACCCCGCCACAACCTCCTTTCAGGTCATTGCAGAGAGCGATGAGGTCTCCCCCCGAGCTCCTCAGATTCTCAGACTGCACAACCCCAGTTCCCCCAGCTGGCCTGGAGCTCGCTGTGCTCCCTCAGAGGTGCAAGGCTGCGGCTGTGCCACCCAGCAGGGAGAAGAGGCCTCCAGGAGGGCCCAGGAAGACCAGGGTTAGCCAGGGCAGGAGAAGGGAAAGTCACGGGACAAGGAAAGGAGCGAGGAGCCGAGGATGCGCTGCGTTGGGCTCAAACTCTCACCAGCACAAGAGAGCGAGCGAAGAGAAGTTGGGATGGATACAGCGCGCGGCTCCCAAAGAGCTCCCACCATAGACTCGCTAGGAGGAACGGAAGCCCAAAAAAAAAAAAAAAAAAAGAAAAGGAAAAAAAAAAAAAA